>NC_140239.1:31098926-31118926 GCF_949987555.1 Borostomias antarcticus | reverse complement strand
ACACACACACATGCACAGTATCCAAGGCTGTATAATTTCACAGCTAGAAGAATGTTAACCACAGCACACAACCCCAGTCAAAATAAACCGTGGCCTCTAAGACTGTGTGTGTGTGTGTGTGTGTGTGTGTGTGTGTGTGTGCGTGCGTGTGTGTGTGTGTGTGTGTGTGCGTGTGTGTGTGTGTGTGTGTGTTGTCTGAGGATCCATACTGGCACATAAATCAGTGAATAAGGAGGTGAGATGACAGAGAGGCCTCCCAGACACAGAATGAATAAGCCATGAAACATGTCCACACTGAGAAATTCTCCATGTACTGTATAGTATGTATGAGTGTGTGTGTGTGTGTGTGTGTGTGTGTGTGTGTGTGGACTCTATGGACCTCATTAGCACCAACCTGTCAGAGTTCAATGTCACCAGAATGGAGATGTGTCATTATTATTCATTAATGTTTTCGATGGCGTGTGTTTGTTTGCTGGTTCATTAACAGGATTATACAAAACTACAAGACCCACTTTCAGGAAACTTGGCGGAGGGGTGTAGCATGGGTCAACTTAGAACGCTTTCAATTTTGGAGCGGATCCGAATTATTGCATGGGTCAACTTATTAGAGATGACCCATGCATGCACTCAATAAAGTGATCGGGAGGAAAATGATTATAGCCTTTAGTGTAACTGGCTTACATGATTAAAAATGTCAACATGTTTCAGCGTTCCACCAGGAGGACAGTCAAGACTGTCAAAAAAGAAATGAGAGAGACTATCTAACATCCAAAACAAGGCTATACAATACAAACACAGTGCATTTGTACAAGGACATCATTTAAAACAGTAGGATTTCTATTATCAGCTAGGCCTACATTAAAAGGAGCCCATGGATCACATTTCTGTGAGTGACGCCATTGACCTTCGGTCAGTCAGAAATCAGGCTTTCAGTAAACGGCCGAGCAAAATAACAGACAAGATTGATCCGTGCAAGCTTGGGTAGCAGCACATGCCAGGTCTATAATTAGAGTATGAACTTATCCCTATCCCTCATTTTGTTCTGGCCTTTTAAGTGTGAATCTGTCATCTGGAACTGTGAAACCATGAGGCAAGTTTTAATAATGGTGTCTCCAGAGATCTGCCCCCACACTGGTGGTGCTGTCTGATCTCACTCTATCCACCCCACTGGCTCACAGATCACTAAACCTCTATAGGCTCTTTGCACAAGCTCCACTACTTCCTCAAATTCTACAGGCATATCTATTTCCTGTCCTATACCATTGGATGGAAGTGATTAATCAGGTGTGATCAGCTGTGCCGCACACCTGATTAATCACTTCCATCCAATAGTATAGGACAGAAGGTAATGCCGCATTCCAGATAGGATTGTGAGCTCCTAAGTTACGACTTCAAGTCACGACTCAAGACTTCATAGCGTTCCAGGCAAACTGTCTGAATGCGTGGCATTCTGGATACATGTAAACAAGCCAATATGGTAAAAGCTTGAGATTTGGCACATTGTCAGAGCTGGCAAGCTAAACATTGTATGCCTAATTTCGCTATGCTAAGAAATTGTACGTTACATTTTATTTATTGACATCATCGACTTTTCGCCGTTTGCATGGTCACGTTCAGGTTTACCTTAATGTTAGCTAGCTAGCACTAGCTATCTCTTGTCAACATATTTGGGCATCATTACATACACATAGCAGGTTGTAGTGCATAATCGTTTGTATTATTTTGATTACAACGTACAAATTTACTTTACATTGCCCTAAAGTTATCTTTGTCGCCATACCCATGGGGGCTGCCATCTTGTTTAGAGGCTGTGTGACGTCAGAGAGCGCAACTGGGAGTACATCGATCTGTACGAGTTCACGGGTGGGAAGTTACGGGTTTGACTGCCATTCCATTGCATTTTCACGAGTAGGAGGTCGGAAAAACACGAGTTACGGGTTGCCTGGAACGCGCCAGAGGATGCCTGTAGAATTTGAGGAAGTAGTGGAGTTTGTGCAAAGAGCCTATTCTCTCATTTATGGTTTTAGAGGTCTCAAGGTTTTAGGGATTTAATGGAATTTCATTTGAGTTTTGTTCAAGTTCTTTGTTTACATTCAAATGTTCTCCCCCCAAAACATTATATGTCCTTGTGGTCTATTAAACATATTGAAGTAATTCCAACCTGATCATTTGTTTGGAAAGTGCTCTTTTCTGGAATGTTCTCCCTGAAGCAACCACTACCACAAATATATGTACCCACAAAAGTGTTATTCTAAATATCTGTACCCAGAAGAATGTTATTCTAAATATCTGTACCCAGAAGAGTGTTATTATTCTGTTCTTTCTGACTCTCTTTTGGTTTATTAGAAAGAAATCACCAGTCACAGCAAATGGCTGGCTGTATTTGGCCGGCTCTCTGGCGCCCCCCTCGGGTCACAGCCGGCGGTGCAACCCCCAGTCCAAACCCCGTGTTTCGAATCCACTCCAAAATGTAATTGGTTCTAAGTCCACCACTGAGTTATATATATAATATCCAGAAATCACTGTCAGTGACAAAATATGAGGCATTGTTTTTTAATTTGTCCATCCTCCTACTGACTGGTTCTAATAAACATGTTTTGGTAACAGATTCAGGAGGTGAAACCCAGGTGTGAATCCAATCCCTTGTGGAGACATTGCTCTGAGATTGCCCTGATTAACACGACTGGAGGAAATGTTAATCTGACCAATCTTGGGACCAATCTTCCTTCTGATCTCCTCTGGCTGAATATGAACACAACGGCCTGGTTATTAGCATTGAGACAGAAGAGACATAAAGGGCTTATTTTGCAATGGAGGTCAGACATGAAATTCATAATTAATTCAGAGACACAGAGAGTGCTGGCAAGCTACCAGAGTGCTAGTAATTATTTCTATTATAGTCAGAAATAATTAAAACAAATCTGGCCTAATGATAATTATCTAGGGTTTATGAGTAGGCCTATATCATATCCTGTGAAATCATGATCATCCTCAGTGTTTAGTGCAGGCTACTATTCCTATTCCTTTGCTAAATTACAGCCACTGCCCCAGCAATACAAGAGTCATTTTAACACATCTTCATATATGCTACTGTAGCTCCAGGCTGATGAAGAAGAGTCCATTTCATCTCAACTATCCTACAGCTAGGACTCTGTTGTTCCTCAATTCAGTTCAACTGTATTGCAGACTCAAGGTGATAAATATCAAGACACATCATTCAATACCTTCCCCACTTCCCGTGGTTTATACGTAGCGGTCAAGATGTCAATCAAAATCAGTTCAATGTTTCAGCGCTTAGTTGCCACGTGATCAGGGTCAGTGGTTCGAATCCCAGCTCCGACTGTCCACATGTCGAAGTGTCCTTGGGCAAGACACCTAACCCCAAATCGCTCCCAATGAGCAGGTTAGCACCTTGCATGGCAGCTGCCGCCATTGGTGTGTGAGTGTGTGTGTGAATGGGTGAATGAGAGGCCATTGTAAAGCGCTTTGAGTGCCGCTAAGGTGGAAAAGCGCTATATAAGTTCAGTCCATTTACCATTTATATTGGCTGCTCTAAATTATATTTGCCAGAAAATGTCAGTAGTGAGTTATTAATCTATTTGCGATACATTGAGCCTCGGTGGTTCGTTCAGAAAGTCTCATTTCGTCCTCACTGTCTCGAGACTAGCTAACGTTGGCTTAGCTAACGTAGCCTAACTGTATTGTGCCAGACAGCCAAACTAACATTTAAGCTATTTGAGATTGCTGGCTATAAAACTGTAGCCATTTATGTGAAATTAATTTTGACAACCGGTCAGTTGATATGTTACACAGCAAACAAGTAGGCTACCTAACCCTACAATATCATTAGAGCTAGGTTAGGTGACGTTAGCGTTAGGAAGCTAGCGAAGTGATCTTTGGGCTCATTCCTATGGAGTAGCTAGTGTAGTAGTTTGTTATTTAGCAATGGCTAGCCTACTTGTCACTGTAGATGGGTATTTTCACGTTCCGGACAACCTGTAGCTGCTCTGCTCCTGGCCGGCAAGTAGGCCTACATCGTCGAGTGGAGTCCCTGGCTAAAGAGCCCCATGCCCGCCCTGACCTGGCCCACCGCCGGGCCGCCCCTCACTACCCCCGCCCTCGACCTGCTTAGCAAAGAGGAGAGAGGTAGCCTTGTGTTTCCAGCGATGATTACTTAATTAACAGAATATGGCATTGGAAATTTTATAGGGGGGGCAGAGGGGGCAAGTGCCCCTCCTGATTGGACAGCCCAACTCTGCTCAGATTCTTAAAAAAAAAAAAGGTCTTTTTTTTTTAATTTTTACTAATTAACACAATTATTAAATACATAATTGTGGTTTGTACCAGTTTGTGTTAGATCATCATTAATTTTAAAAGTGTATTTATTACTTAAACTAGGCTACCTTTAAAAATATATATATATATTCATAATCCACTAATGGCACAACTCGTCCGTCGAAAAAAATGAGATCTGTCTGTACTGCTCAGTGCTCAACAAGCTACAACTAGCCAACCTGCTCATAATGGCAAAAAGAGCTATAAAAATGATTTACCACTTCTTCATAAAATAAAATAAAATCTGGCAATGCTAATGAAGAAGCTACCACCATGCTCGTGGTGTCTA
This sequence comes from Borostomias antarcticus, assembly GCF_949987555.1. Lineage (NCBI taxonomy): Eukaryota > Metazoa > Chordata > Actinopteri > Stomiiformes > Stomiidae > Borostomias > Borostomias antarcticus. The sequence continues at coordinate 31,114,302 of NC_140239.1, read as the reverse complement.
GATGAAGTTTGATGCGTTGTACATATTGAATTGTCTGGTTGAACTGGTATTCTTTGTAAATAGATGGGACAAGACGGCAGAACTGTTTTGTTTTTTTTCCTCACGTCAAAATGTTGCCCCCCCTACTCTCAGAGGGTAAAATCGCCTATGGAATATGGTGAATATGCAGAGTAGATCTGTGTTGTCTACATGAGCCGCTCAGCTCAGACAAGGCCATTGCACGGCTCCACTACAGCCGCCAGCGTCAACCGTCGTGACGTTTTACCGAGAAATGAACCTTGACGTTGCCGCTGGCAGCGAACGTCATGACGCAAGTGGAGCTGCTGTCATTAAATACAATGGATGAGCGACTTCCCTCAGCTTCCCATGATCGACTTCCCTCAGCTTCCCATGATCGACTTCCCTCAGCTTCACATGATCGACTTCCCTCAGCTTCCCATGATCGACTTCCCTCAGCTTCCCATGATCGACTTCCCTCAGCTTCCCATGATCGACTTCCCTCAGCTTCCCATGATCGACTTCCCTCAGCTTCCCATGATCGACTTCCCTCAGCTTCCCATGATCGACTTCCCTCAGCTTCCCATGATTGACGCTGACAGCTGTAATGGAGACTTGCTGTTCATTTTGTTTTTGACTCTTGGATCCTGATTCAGAAGTTTTTTTTTCCTATCTCTCCATAGCTGAGGTGATCTGACCCAGCTGCTCTCTCTCTCTCTCCATAGCTGAGGTGATCTGACCCAGCTGCTCTCTCTCTCTCTCCATAGCTGAGGTGATCTGACCCAGCTGCTCTCTCTCTCCATAGCTGAGGTGATCTGACCCTGTCTGACCTAGCTGCTCTCTCTCTCTCCATAGCTGACGTGATCTGACCTAGCTGCTCTCTCTCTCCATAGCTGAGGTGACCTGACCTAGCTGCTCTCTCTCTCTCCATAGCTGAGGTGACCTGACCCTGCTGCTCTCTCTCACCTCCATAGCTGAGGTGACCTGACCCCTGCCTGACCTAGCTGCTCTCTCTCTCCATAGCTGAGGTGACCTGACCCAGCTGCTCTCTCTCTCTCCATAGCTGAGGTGATCTGACCTAGCTGCTCTCTCTCTCCATAGCTGAGGTGATCTGACCCTGCTGCTCTCTCTCTCCATAGCTGAGGTGATCTGACCCAGCTGCTCTCTCTCTCCATAGCTGAGGTGATCTGACCCTGCTGCTCTCTCTCTCCATAGCTGAGGTGATCTGACCCAGCTGCTCTCTCTCTCTCCATAGCTGAGGTGACCTGACCCCTGCCTGACCTAGCTGCTCTCTCTCTCCATAGCTGAGGTGACCTGACCCAGCTGCTCTCTCTCTCTCCATAGCTGAGGTGATCTGACCTAGCTGCTCTCTCTCTCCATAGCTGAGGTGATCTGACCCTGCTGCTCTCTCTCTCCATAGCTGAGGTGATCTGACCCAGCTGCTCTCTCTCTCCATAGCTGAGGTGATCTGACCTAGCTGCTCTCTCTCTCTCCATAGCTGAGGTGATCTGACCCAGCTGCTCTCTCTCTCCATAGCTGAGGTGACCTGACCTCTGCCTGACCCAGCTGCTGAGCCACAGCGGAGGAGCATCCTGGGCCCTGTGGAGGAGGGGTAGACCCATGCATGCAGACCTTCCCCAGGCAGACCTACCCCAGCCCAGCATCCACCCCGACCCCCGACCCCTGGAGGGATGTGCGTCCAGTCCAGCCCAAAACCCACAGGTGAGAATTATTTCTATCCTGATATCAGAAGGTCCACTTGTTACACTCTGTTGAGATCTTCCGCCTGCTTTCACTCTAATCGATCTCCATGGGGGAGGAAGATTCGATTTCCCCTAATTAATCACTAGAGACCAACGTATCCACCTGAATCTAACCTCATTACTGATGCATGGCCATCACAACCGTAGGCAATGTTGACAACATGGTGCAAAGTGAAACAGTGTCATCGTAGTAGGCTACTTTCGATTACCGGCGACACCAATCAGCGACGACTTTCGCGATCAGACGTTCCCACCCATAGGTATGCCCCGCCCATCTAACATGGGCTAGCGTCTCTCATTTGCTGCTGCGACCTGTCACTCTTACTATTCTGACCCGTCGATACGCCCTCAGAACACCAGCTTGGGTGCAGAATCTGTAGAGCACATTTCAGCAACAAGGCAATTCAAAGTGCTTTAACATTAAAAGCATCAAGACAAAGTGCAAGAAAAACATAACAGGTCATATAAAAAAAAATGTTAAAAAATGAAATTTAAAAGAAAATGCAGGAAAAATAAAATACAGGAATAAAATGATATATAATAAAATATTATTATTATACTCTTATGTAGTATGTGGAGTGCAGCGATTCAACGTAATATTTGAGTCTGGAGAGAGACCAGGTTCTGGGTGACGTAGAGATGATGGTGCTGATCAACTCCAAACACACCCCCCATCTACAGCCACCCTCACCTCCCTACGCTGTATGGACTACGATTACTCCAAGGTGACAACTGAACACACACACACACACACACACACACACACACACACACACACACACACACACACACACCTCAACTATCCTTGTATAATTCTCATTTAAAGGGAAAATAAACAGTTATTTGTTTGGCGTAAGTTGACACTTTTAATGTTGTGGTTGCAAAGTGATGTGAAGCTGTAGTGAGAACATGGTTGGCTTCATGTCTAGGGCTGGGTATGGAGTCGAATTTCAAGAATCGATTCGATTCCGATTCACAAGGTTCAGAATCGATTATCACGATTCAATTCGATTCGATTCAATTCAATATCGATTCGGTTAGTGTTACTAAAACCTGTTTTTTTAGCTGTAACCTTAATTACATGACTGCCAAGTTATGCAACACATCAATACTAGGGCTGGGTATCGATACTGATTTCCAAAAATGAGTGAATGAATCATTGAATTAATTAATGAATGAATTCATGAACTATTCATTCCTTCATTTATTTATTAAATAAAAGATCGATTTTGGGATTCATGAATCGATTGTGAATCATTTGATTCAGAATCGATTCAGAATCGATGAATCGATTTTTTGAACCCAGCCCTATTCATGCCAGTGATGTGGCCGGAGTCCTCTGATTGGACCAGAAGCAGCTCCAGGTCCCCAAGGCAACGGCAGAGGGCTGTTTGGTGACCAGCCCCAGCTGAGGCCGACATTCACCTACAAGCCTCTGCTCTTAATCAGGTCATCTTGCCCCATAACATGTCAGGATGGATTCATTTTTTTATATTACTGGCATCTTGTGTGTGTTCTATGTAGAAATCGTGCATGGAAAATCTGACAGCATATCAAGAAAGGCGATCCGAGCTTCACTCAGAGAGAAAATTAACAATGAGAAGAAACTCCACCTGAGGTTTATAAAAAAGATATACAGAGAAGTATATTACCATCCAGATACAGGGGATATCCATCCATCTTCATCCGCTTATCCGGGGTCGGGTAGTGGAGGCAGCAGTTCCAGCAGGGGGCGCCAGACATCCCTTTCCCTCAGCATCAACCAGTGGATGAGTGGATATTACTAAGATATTATTTGTGATACGGTTTGTTAAAATCTGTGAGAGTAGTTGAAATAGATTGATATATATTTCACCCCAAACATTTTGCAATAAGCATTTCAATTCTAAAATTGATATAGTTAAAAGTCTTCTTCACACTGAAGCCAGTTCTGTTTTCATAAACATTTGCTACTTTCCTAGGTGTTGACCAGCTCAGTGGCCTTGTGGTTAGAGTGTCCACCCTGAGACTGGGAGGTTGTGAGTTCGATCCCCGGCCGAGTCATACCAAAGACTATTAAAATGGTACCCGATGCCTCCCTGCTTGGCACAGAGGGGAGAGAGTAGACATACTAGCATCATGTCCAGGGGGTGTACTTGTACATACTAGCGTCATGTCCAGGGGGTGTACTTGTACATACTAGCGTCATGTCCAGGGGGTGTACTTGTACATACTAGCGTCATGTCCAGGGGGTGTACTTGTACATACTAGCGTCATGTCCAGGGGATGTACTAGTACATACTAGCGTCATGTCCAGGGGGTGTACTTGTACATACTAGCGTCATGTCCAGGGGGTGTACTTGTACATACTAGCCTCATGTCCAGGGGGTGTACTTGTACATACTAGCATCATGTCCAGGGGGTGTACTTGTACATACTAGCGTCATGTCCAGGGGGTGTACTTGTACATACTAGCGTCATGTCCAGGGGGTGTACTTGTACATACTAGCGTCATGTCCAGGGGGTGTACTTGTACATACTAGCGTCATGTCCAGGGGGTGTACTTGTACATACTAGCGTCATGTCCAGGGGGTGTACTTGTACATACTAGCCTCATGTCCAGGGGGTGTACTTGTACATACTAGCATCATGTCCAGGGGGTGTACTTGTACATACTAGCGTCATGTCCAGGGGGTGTACTTGTACATACTAGCGTCATGTCCAGGGGGTGTACTTGTACATACTAGCATCATGTCCAGGGGGTGTACTTGTACATACTAGCGTCATGTCCAGGGGGTGTACTTGTACATACTAGCGTCATGTCCAGGGGGTGTACTAGTACATACTAGTGTCATGTCCAGGGGGTGTACTTGTACATCAAGCCTCACGCTACAGAAACAGGAGATAGGCTCCTGCCCTATGAGCCACTAGGCCCGAGAAACACTGGTGCTCAAAAAGGCTTCCTTACTATGTGAGATGGAAGGTTCCAGAACAGGTAGAATCAGGGCCAGGTGAGACAGTCTCACAGGTGATGGAAATATACATCTCAGAGTGTTCACAGGTGTCAGATAACTGAACACATCTCATCACCAAGCTCCGCCCCTAGCCTGGTCATCTATGGATGACTATATTCAATTATACGTGTATTGTGTATATGGAACTCTATATAGTCGATTTTATGTGAGTTTTATAGTATATATGTTGCACTATATTGCCTTTCTAGAATAATGTCGTACTAAAGGGACCACATCAACTGAAGCAGATTGTGCTGCTAAGTGCATGGATGATTGTCAGGCGGTTGCTTGGCTATACTATCGTGCTACATAGCGTTTCCAGTGAATCAATCAATCAATCAATCAAAGCTTTATTTGTATAGCGCATTTCATACCCAGAGGCATCACAATGCGCTTTACAAGAGTGAAGGGGCATAATGCTGGCTCGGCTCCGTATGATTCAACCAAGATTGCATGACTTATGACAACATTATGGAGGCATCATTTGATACAAAAAAGTGAATAGTAGGTTATTTATGTTTTACATGTCATTCATGTTTATTATTAATTGGGCATAGAGAACAGTTATTGTATCTTATTTGAGTGGTAAAATTCAGTAGACCATTCAGTTAAAGGGATCACTGAACTATTGCTTTAAAGTCATTTATTCATTGGCTTCAAATCCTCTTATTTCACTCAATGGCCTTTTTGCCTTGGCATGTGGCCTTTGTGCCCTAAAAAATTGAGTGTCACCGAAGGCCAAATGGCCTTGCCCGTAAAATGATGAAATTCCTACCCTGCTACATTGTCTTAAGTGACCAGAAATTAGCCGTTAAGTGCTGTATTTGTATTTAATTTTTAATTCCGGGGTGGCATGCCCCCGCACCCTCCTAGCATTTCAGTGTCCCCCCAGGTTCTAAATCACTCCTATATCCCTAGCTATTTAATGTTTAGCACGTACGCTTGGTTGCTATGGCTGAGTTGACCATCTTCCGTCTTGGTGGGCACGTAGGGGGGGGCTGCGTCTCTCCTCCTGGGAGTCAGCCTTGGAGATGGAGGGAGGGAGAGAGAGACAGGGAGAGAGAGATGGAGGGAGGGAGGGAGGGAGAGAGAGACAGGGAGAGAGAGGGAGGGTGGGAGAGAGAGAGAGACAGGGAGAGAGAGGGAGGGAGGGAGAGAGAGAGACAGGGAGAGAGGGAGGGAGAGAGAGACAGGGAGAGAGAGATGGAGGGAGGGAGGGAGAGAGAGACAGGGAGAGAGAGGGAGGGAGGGAGGGAGGGAGGGAGGGAGGGAGGGAGGGAGGGAGGGAGGGAGGGAGGGAGAGAGAGACAGGGAGAGAGAGACAGGGAGAGAGAGGGAGGGTGGGAGAGAGAGAGAGACAGGGAGAGAGAGGGAGGGAGGGAGAGAGAGAGACAGGGAGAGAGGGAGGGAGAGAGAGACAGAGGGAGAGAGAGAGGGAGGGAGAGAGAGACAGAGGGAGAGAGAGAGGGAGGGAGGGAGAGAGAGAGACAGGGAGAGAGGGAGGGAGAGAGAGACAGAGGGAGAGAGAGAGGGAGGGAGGGAGAGAGAGAGACAGGGAGAGAGGGAGGGAGAGAGAGACAGGGAGAGAGGGAGGGAGAGAGAGACAGGGAGAGAGAGATGGAGGGAGGGAGGGAGAGAGAGACAGGGAGAGAGAGGGAGGGAGGGAGGGAGGGAGGGAGGGAGGGAGGGAGGGAGGGAGAGAGAGAGAGACAGGGAGAGAGAGACAGGGAGAGAGAGGGAGGGTGGGAGAGAGAGAGAGACAGGGAGAGAGAGGGAGGGAGGGAGAGAGAGAGACAGGGAGAGAGGGAGGGAGAGAGAGACAGAGGGAGAGAGAGAGGGAGGGAGAGAGAGACAGAGGGAGAGAGAGAGGGAGGGAGGGAGAGAGAGAGACAGGGAGAGAGGGAGGGAGAGAGAGACAGAGGGAGAGAGAGAGGGAGGGAGGGAAAGAATAGAATAGAATGCCTTTATTGTCATTGTGCCAAGGTACAACAAAATTAAAATAGGTTCAACTTCGGTGCGCAGGACAACATGCAGTACAACAATACAAACTGTAGCAACATCACACAATAGTAAGAAACAGTACATCACACAATAGTAAGAAATCACACAATAGTAAGAAACAGTACATCACACAATAGTAAGAAAATAGAAAAATATAGGCTACGTATATACAAAAATATTGCACTGTATAAAATATAGCAGTGTAGTTCCTTATTGCACAGTGGGGAGGGAGGGGAGAGAGAGGGGGTTAGTGCATGTTGGTATTCAGAGTGGGGAGAGAGGGGGGGTTAGTGCATGTTGGTATTCAGAGTGGGGAGGGAGGGGAGAGAGAGAGGGGGTTAGTGCATGTTGGTATTCAGAGTGGGGAGGGAGGGGGGGGGGTTAGTGCATGTTGGTATTCAGAGTGGGGAGGGAGGAGAGAGAGGGGGTTAGTGCATGTTGGTATTCAGAGTGGGGAGGGAGGGGAGAGAGAGGGGGTTAGTGCATGTTGGTATTCAGAGTGGGGAGGGAGGGGAGAGAGGGGGGGTTAGTGCATGTTGGTATTCAGAGTGGGGAGGGAGAGGAGAGAGGGGGGGTTAGTGCATGTTGGTATTCAGAGTGGAGAGGGAGGGGAGAGAGGGGTTAGTGCATGTTGGTATTCAGAGTGGGGAGGGAGGGGAGAGGGGGAGGGGTTAGTGCATGTTGGTATTCAGAGTGGGGAGGGAGGGGAGAGAGGGGGGGTTAGTGCATGTTGGTATTCAGAGTGGGGAGGGAGGGGAGAGAGGGGGGGTTAGTGCATGTTGGTATTCAGAGTGGGGAGGGAGGGGAGAGAGAGGGGCTTAGTGCATGTTGGTATTCAGAGTGGGGAGGGAGGGGAGAGGGGGAGGGGTTAGTGCATGTTGGTATTCAGAGTGGGGAGGGAGGGGAGAGGGGGAGGGATTAGTGCATGTTGGTATTCAAAGTGGGGAGGGAGAGAGGGGGAGGGGTTAGTGCATGTTGGTATTCAGAGTGGGGAGGGAGAGAGGGGGAGGGGTTAGTGCATGTTGGTATTCAGAGTGGGGAGGGAGGGGAGAGGGGGGGGGGGTTAGTGCATGTTGGTATTCAGAGTGGGGAGGGAGGGGAGAGAGAGGGGGAGGGGTTAGTGCATGTTGGTATTCAGAGTGGGGAGGGAGGGGAGAGAGGGGGGGTTAGTGCATGTTGGTATTCAGAGTGGGGAGGGAGGGGAGAGAGAGGGGGTTAGTGCATGTTGGTATTCAGAGTGGGGAGGGAGGGGAGAGGGGGAGGGGTTAGTGCATGTTGGTATTCAGAGTGGGGAGAGAGGGGGAGGGGTTAGTGCATGTTGGTATTCAGAGTGGGGAGGGAGGGGAGAGAGGGGGGGTTAGTGCATGTTGGTATTCAGAGTGGGGAGGGAGGGGAGAGGGGGGGGGTTAGTGCATGTTGGTATTCAGAGTGGGGAGGGAAGGGAGAGAGGGGGGGTTAGTGCATGTTGGTATTCAGAGTGGGGAGGGAGGGGAGAGGGGGGAGGGGTTAGTGCATGTTGGTATTCAGAGTGGGGAGGGAGGGGAGAGGGGGGAGGGGTTAGTGCATGTTGGTATTCAGAGTGGGGAGGGAGGGGAGAGGGGGGAGGGGTTAGTGCATGTTGGTATTCAGAGTGGGGAGAGGGGGGAGAGGGGGAGGGGTTAGTGCATGTTGGTATTCAGAGTGGGGAGGGAGGGGAGAGAGAGGGGGTTAGTGCATGTTGGTATTCAGAGTGGGGAGGGAGGGGAGAGGGGGAGGGGTTAGTGCATGTTGGTATTCAGAGTGGGGAGGGAGAGAGGGGGAGGGGTTAGTGCATGTTGGTATTCAGAGTGGGGAGGGAGAGAGGGGGAGGGGTTAGTGCATGTTGGTATTCAGAGTGGGGAGGGAGGGGAGAGGGGGGGGGGGTTAGTGCATGTTGGTATTCAGAGTGGGGAGGGAGGGGAGAGGGGGTTAGTGCATGTTGGTATTCAGAGTGGGGAGAGAGGGGGAGGGGTTAGTGCATGTTGGTATTCAGAGTGGGGAGGGAGGGGAGAGAGGGGGGGTTAGTGCATGTTGGTATTCAGAGTGGGGAGGGAGGGGAGAGGGGGGGGGTTAGTGCATGTTGGTATTCAGAGTGGGGAGGGAAGGGAGAGGGGGGGGGTTAGTGCATGTTGGTATTCAGAGTGGGGAGGGAGGGGAGAGGGGGAGGGGTTAGTGCATGTTGGTATTCAGAGTGGGGAGGGAGGGGAGAGGGGGGGGGGGTTAGTGCATGTTGGTATTCAGAGTGGGGAGGGAGGGGAGAGAGAGGGGGAGGGGTTAGTGCATGTTGGTATTCAGAGTGGGGAGGGAGGGGAGAGAGGGGGGGTTAGTGCATGTTGGTATTCAGAGTGGGGAGGGAGGGGAGAGAGAGGGGGTTAGTGCATGTTGGTATTCAGAGTGGGGAGGGAGGGGAGAGGGGGAGGGGTTAGTGCATGTTGGTATTCAGAGTGGGGAGAGAGGGGGAGGGGTTAGTGCATGTTGGTATTCAGAGTGGGGAGGGAGGGGAGAGAGGGGGGGTTAGTGCATGTTGGTATTCAGAGTGGGGAGGGAGGGGAGAGAGGGGGGGTTAGTGCATGTTGGTATTCAGAGTGGGGAGGGAGGGGAGAGAGGGGGGGTTAGTGCATGTTGGTATTCAGAGTGGGGAGGGAGGGGAGAGGGGGGGGGTTAGTGCATGTTGGTATTCAGAGTGGGGAGGGAAGGGAGAGGGGGGGGGTTAGTGCATGTTGGTATTCAGAGTGGGGAGGGAGGGGAGAGGGGGAGGGGTTAGTGCATGTTGGTATTCAGAGTGGGGAGGGAGGGGAGAGGGGGGAGGGGTTAGTGCATGTTGGTATTCAGAGTGGGGAGAGGGGGGAGAGGGGGGAGAGGGGGAGGGGTTAGTGCATGTTGGTATTCAGAGTGGGGAGGGAGGGGAGAGGGGGAGGGGTTAGTGCATGTTGGTATTCAGAGTGGGGAGGGAGGGGAGAGGGGGAGGGGTTAGTGCATGTTGGTATTCAGAGTGGGGAGGGAGGGGAGAGAGAGGGGGTTAGTGCATGTTGGTATTCAGAGTGGCTACGGCTCTGGGGAAGAAGCTGTCCTTCTGTCTGTTCCTTTAGGCTCTGCTGCACCTGCAGCGCCTGCCGGAGGTCAGCAGGTCAACGGGGGGAAGCCAGGCAGAGAGAGCCTGTTGGGGACTCTGGCTCTGTCGCTGCCTCAGTGAAGGGGGCAAACACCTCCAGACTCTGTGATTTCATCCCGGCCGCCGGTCCTTCCCCTCCCGGGGTGGACTTACCCAGACCGGCGTGGGGGAGGCTTGTGGTTGAGGCCCACAAAAATGTGGACATCTGGTCTGTGTGTGTGTGGGGGGGGGGGGCATGCGCCCTCGAGAGCGAGGAACTTTGTGGTGGGCAGTGTAGCGACCTGACAAGGATGGGGGTCCTAACTGTTGGTGCAGCCAGGGGGGGAGCGGCTCTGTTTGGTGCATAAAGGGAGTCTGTGTTTGCTGTTTGGTCTCTCTTCCTGTTTGGTCTCTCTTCCTACTGTATCTCTTTCCATTTCCCCGTGTCATTCCTGGAGAGCAGTTTGTGTGTGACGTCTTGTTACGGCCAAGAAAACTCAGTTGGGATGAACTGCGTCCTGCCCTTCTTTCACGAGCGTTACGGTAATATGACCTAGCCATAATAATATGAGCATACTCCATCTCTGATCTCTGCAACTTGATCGATCTACCTAAATAAGAGTTATCTGCACTTTGTTGTGAATATAATGACTATAACTAATGATAAGTGTACCCACAATGCACCTAACTCCAATACTAACCCATGAGAATCCTAACCTTGAGGGCATCATATACCACACTAAGGGTGGTGCACTAACCACCTTCTACTCCTGCTTTTACATGGGTTAGAGAAAAACAAACCCTGGGCCAAAGTCCAGTGCCAAAGGGGAGAGAGCAGATGGATCAGAGTCAGACTATTAACATCAGACTATTAACATCAGAGTCAGACTATTAAACACCATCGATCCCTCAGGACTGAATGAACATGTTTGACTTAAACACTTGCAATGTCTCCATCTAGTGGCACAAATAAACCCAGGAAACTGGTAGCCTAACACTCCCTGTGCACTAACACTCCCTGTGTACTAACACTCCCTGTGCACTAACACTCCCTGTGCACTAACACTCCCTGTGTACTAACACTCCCTGTGTACTAACACTCCCTGTGCACTAACGCTCCCTGTGCACTAACGCTCTCTGTGCACTAACACTCCCTGTGTACTAACACTCCCTGTGTACTAACACTCCCTGTGCACTAACACTCCCTGTGTACTAACACTCCCTGTGTACTAACACTCCCTGTGTACTAACACTCCCTGTGTACTAACGCTCCCTGTGTACTAACACTCCCTGTGCACTATCACTCCCTGTACACTAACACTCCCTGTGCACTATCACTCCCTGTACACTAACACTCCCTGTGTACTAACACTCCCTGTGCACTAACGCTCCCTGTGTACTAACACTCCCCGTGTACTAACACTCCCTGTGCACTAACACTCCCTGTGTACTAACACTCCCTGTGTACTAACACTCCCTGTGTACTAACGCTCCCTGTGTACTAACGCTCCCTGTGTACTAACGCTCCCTGTGCACTAACGCTCCCTGTGTACTAACGCTCCCTGTGTACTAACACTCCCTGTGCACTTTCAATTTAGAAAACAAGCAACAACAGAGCTGCTAAACGCATCGTCCTCAGTGAGGAGGTTGATAATGCAGCAAGAGGTGAATTAGCTAGCGAGCTAACATAGGTTACAGATTTATAGTGATGGGCTATTTTTCCTTCATGGAAATGTATGCAGATTTAAATGAAGTGCTTTGATGAATGAAAGCCACCCAAACACATTTTAACCATTAGCATTAGCCTGTGTAAGGAATGTCACATGATTTAATTGACGGTTTTTCTCAGAATGACAGTGACAGAGAAGTCATTTGAGGAACCCCTTGGTTGTGAGGAGTGGGTCATGATATACATGTAGCCTCCGGTCAGTAGGCCCAGTTAGTATCCTGCCTCATGCTGAATTCATGCTGATTTCATGCTGATTTCATGCTGATTTCACCTGATTTATTTAGATGAGGGAGGATTCTCACCAGTTAACCAGTTTAGTGCTGCTTTTTGCTCAGGACAATACATGTAGGCTAATAAATATGAATACAATATACAATCATATATGGCTTTATTATGTGGCTTTTTGTCAATTTATGTCAATGTACACCCCTCAATTTTATGAAAGAAAATCTCTAGTTTTTCTTCGCAGTATTTTGTGTTGCATGACGCCTCAGTCCTATTGGGCTGTAATCAAGTGACGTTTATAAAGCAAAGGGACACTTGGGGACGTTTGGAAACGTGTCGCAGAGGAGGCGGGGAGTTCTTCACCTGGCAATTACAAATACAATGAAATAGTTTGGTTATAATCACGACCCTGTTGGTCAGCAAAGGGAATAATATCAAAAAACAAACAAATTGTCCTTCTAATTAAACAAACCTGCCTAGCACGTGCCGTCCACTCTCTCGCGTCACAGCTTGACTCGCTCGCATGTTGGCCCGTGCTAATTCACACGTGCAGAGCCATTTGGCCCTGATTGGGACGTGATGCCTTGGATACAGTAGCAAACAGTTAGGGCAGCCTGCACAATTCCACTTTACCAAATAGTAAATTAGTCTATAATAATCTCCTCTAGGCCTAATGAAAACTCCATCTGTTTTAATTAAAATATATTTTTTCTTGATCGAATAGCATGCATGCACAACTGTTAGGGCCCTGATACATCAACAAATGGATGCACTAATTAAAAAAAAGTATTTTATTCGTTTTAAGGACTTCTTGATATCGAAAACCTTTCATATTTAATAGCATAGCCTATATGCAAAAGTGTTAGGGCTCTGATTAATCAATGAATGCAACCGATCCCCTACGCCTACGTATTCACAAATGTTGCCTATTTCGCATATGTTTGTTTCAAAATGTACACAGTATCCCGCAGCCAAAACCTTTTGTAAGGCAACTCCAGCAGGAGCGAGCGAGAGAGACCATATGGAGGTTTGCAGAAGTGCGACTTGGCACCTCAACACCGTGGCGCATGCTTGGGGACACTTGGAGAGGTGTGAAGGCGCAGTTTGGCACGAGTTCCCAGTCCTGATAAAGAGGGGGACCCACACAGTCCTCCATCACTCTGTACCACACACTCTCAGAGGACTTTACTCGGGACATAACCTACTACCGTCAGACCGCAGAACCATGAAGAACTTTACCGCAGAGAGTGGATTAACTGGTGGAAATACCGGAGAAACCTTTGTCCAACAGACTAACACATTGTGGCGACCATGGGCCGTTGAAAAAGAGGACAAGGAACGGAGAGTCACGGCAAAAACGGTTAGTCAGAATTGTCTCTTATTGGTGGCTTTTATGTTTTAGACCGTTAGAAACAATATGAATGTCCAGACCTAACTGATGAAATGTTAACATGGCGTCTCTTTTCTCCTTCCAGCCTTACTCAAAGCCCGGTGGAGGTTCGTCAGACGCCAAACACACCAAGAGTCTCCAGATCACCCATCCAGTCAAGTAAGCGGAATTAAGGGATTATTTGAGTGATTTGGAGACGATCTTAACCCCCTGCGTACATTTCATCCTCCCTTGTGTTTCTCATTCAAGTAGAGACTAACTGATCGTCTTGTGTTTCAGGTTGTACTGGCCCAAATCGAGATGCTTCGATTATCTGTACCAAGACGCAGAGCGGCTCCTGCTGAGCTACCCGGTCCAAGCCTCGATATGTCTTTACGAGGACTCCAGCAGTGACGAGGACAGCGAGGACGAGGAGGACGACGAGAACCACAAAGTTCTCAATTAAATGCCCTCTCTTATTCAACACGATAGGCCTAAATGTTTATTTACAGGAATTAATATATATTTATTTATTTGATTTGTAAATAATTGTAAATAATAATAATTTGATATTGTAACTGAATGACAAAATGTATTGTCAATAAGAGTACTTTTATATTTATTCCGGTCTGTTTTGTATCTTGCAAAATTGTAATAAATGCATTATAAACTAAGAAATAAGTTCATTTGAAGTTTATCACCGTTTTGTCTGAAGATAAGTCAGTTAATAAACAGTATAATAATTCATTTTATTTATAAAACACTTGTCACACGATCAACGTGCTGAATGAATCACAAAGTATCCTAATTAAGGAAACAGCAGAATAGTAACAGAGACACTAGGCCTATTAATGGGCTATAACCTACACATTACATACAAAAAGACTTTATAAATAAAATCTCGGTGCCCTCATATTGTCAGGGAGGACATTCCAACGGCGGGGGCAGCTGCGCAAAAACAAGTAAATTTTCAGATAAATCATTAAAGAAAAACATGTTTACACCTCTGTTTTAGTAGGCTACAGGCCCAAACGCCCAGGGGAAATGAATCCATAGTCAAGCAATTGGATCTAATTGTTTAAAGTGATTATTGCAGTAGGTTAAGTGTGGTCACGCCGGTGCCTCCCGGCCGAGTCGTGAAAGTTAGCCGACTTGTCTCACTTGGCCGCCTGTCACGGCCAGTCACACGGAACAGTGTCCCTCTGAGAAACAGTGTCCCTCTGAGAAACAGTGTCCCTCTGAGAAACAGTGTCCCTCTGAGAAACAGTGTCCCTCTGAGAAACAGTGTCCCTCTGAGAAACAGTGTCCCTCTGAGAACTCAGCGGGGGTTTTAAACTGCACTTCCGAGGTCTGCACTCTGCAGACACAATTCACTCCGAGTATGTCCGGATTAGACTGCGCCTGCGTATGTTACCATGCACAGCCCCAAAACACAGACTCGTTTCTGTAAAACATACATTTCAAGCAATAGGTTTTCGTTTTGTCCATATTGTTTATGGCTACATAAGGCTATGCAGGCTTCTATATATGTCTATAATATGGTATGTTATCTATATTGAATGGCATGCCATAGACTAGTTTGGCCAAAATAACACTTTTGACCTCTATGGACTTTTTCCCATGGTTAAGTGTGAAAAAACGTGACACCAGCCAATCTCGTGTTGTCCACTCAGGCGTGAAGAATGCGCACCCGATAGGCGTGATTTAGCACGGCCAACCTCTGACCTCATCACTACAGGGTCAGTGATAGCACGGCCAACCTCTGACCTCTTCACTACAGGGTCTAGCACGGCCAACCTCTGACCTCTTCACTACAGGGTCAGCGATGGGACGTAGGCTACTTTGACCTAATGTCATCTAAAGTGTAAGTAAAGTGTATTTTGAACACCAGGCTATGTTTCACACGAAGGACACCTGCAAATGAAACAGTGTTATAATCTTTTTCTACATTTTTAACCCTTTTCTTTCATGTAGGCTAGCCTACTTCATTTGACTGGTCCCTAATGCATCTTTCATGTTAGTCTCATTGGCAGTCTTCCGCCTCTACTGGGACCATCACTGGTGAAGCTGAGGAGGCCCAACTCTGATAAGATATTCAGCAAAACCACTTTTATTCTGTGAAATACCAACGTTTTAGGCCTGAGCACAGTGAACACATCAATCACACTTCACTCTGACATTTGGTTTTAA
>NC_140239.1:31089545-31091226 GCF_949987555.1 Borostomias antarcticus | reverse complement strand
ACACACACACACACACACAGATACTGTACATACATACCTGTACACACACACACACACACACACACACAGATACACACAAACACATACACACACAGAAACACACAGACAAACATGCACACCTGCATACACGGATAAATGCATGCACACACACACACACACACCGTACTAACACATGCAGGCTCATAACACACACACACACACACACACACACACACACACACACACACACACTCATAAGCACACTGCTCACTCTAAAAGATATAAACCAAGCACCTCCATTCATCCGTCCCCACCGGTCCTGAACACCCCCCCCGGCTGTAAAACAGCGTTATGGAGTGTGAAGCAGCTTGTACAGTGAACACACTACTGTATGGAAAAGTCATTTTATGCGTGTGAAACGGCCTGCTGGGAAATAGAGTCTTCACAAAATTAAATCAACCCTACAGAGTGTGAAACAGCCGGAGTACAATCGGTCTCTAGGTGTTATAAATCTGTTCTCCTAAAGACTTCGCTGCTCAGACCAAACTGTCCCTAGAGAGGGATTTTCAAAGGACATTAATGTTGGAATCGGATCCGTTTGATTTGTTTAGACGCTGTATTTCCCATGTTTTACAATTCAACTGCATCTGTCTTCAAACTTCATTAATTGCATTCGGAGACGCATGTTAACGACCAACAAGTCTATCATGATATAAACCTCTGCTGGTCTGAGAGCCCTTCCTCCTGTGTGCATGACCTCATCACCATATCCTATTATCCTCCACATGAAAATACTAATTACACAGGCAGGGTTAGCTGATTAATGCTAATGTGAACGTGGATATACGAGAATGGATTCATCTGGAGTATAGGACCCTGTTCGGGTGTTAACTGTGATTAGCATGTACATGTTAATTAGCATAGCCTTGCTTCTATCTATCTAGGCGAGGCCTGGCTTCTCCTCGCCTCAGAAGGATCTCCGTTCGAGGACGAGCTCCACGCTTCCCAGTCCCCGTGCGGCACGGGAGAATAATGCGAATTATCAAAAATGACTGAATTATATTTTGGGGCTCATCCTGTTTATTTGACAGCAAATTCGGGGGAAGTGGAGCGCCACGTTTCTCACAGCTTCTGTGAGACGGATGTGGTCTCGGTGCTGTAGAGTAAGAGCTTTAATCTCCATGGGTTTGTAGATGCTCAAGTTATTGGTATAATTAAACATCAAGTAATCCTAACCAGTTGTTTTATATAACCCTAAACTTAACCAGTTGTTTTATATAACCCTAAACTTAACCAGTTGTTGCATATAACCCTAAACTTAACCAGTTGTTGCATATAACCCTAAACTTAACCAGGTGTTTTATATAACCCTAAACTTAAGCAGTTGTAGCATATAACCCTAAACTTAAGCAGTTGTAGCATATAACCCTAAACTTAAGCAGTTGTAGCATATAACCCTAAACTTAAGCAGTTGTAGCATATAACCCTAAACTTAACCAGTTGTTTTATATAACCATAAACTTAACCAGTTGTTTTATATAACCCTAAACTTAACCAGTTGTTTTATATAACCCTAAACTTAACCAGTTGTTTTATATAACCATAAACTTAACCAGTTGTTTTATATAACCCTAAACTTAACCAGTTGTTGCATATAACCCTAAACTTAACCCGTTGTTTTATATAACCAGTTGAAGTTGAC
>NC_140239.1:31079545-31084545 GCF_949987555.1 Borostomias antarcticus | reverse complement strand
GATGAGTGGGGGAGAGACGGCGAAAAGGCAGGGAGATTTAAATAAAATAAAAAAGAGTGCTACAAAGCTGAAAGAGAATGAAAAAATAATTGAGAGGAAGTGGAGAGGAAGTGGGATTAGAGTGGAGAGGAAGTAAGGTTAGAGTGGAGAGGAAGTAAGGTTAGAGGGGAGAGGAAGTAGGGTTAGAGGGGAGAGGAAGTAGGGTTAGAGGGGATAGGAAGTAGGGTTAGAGGGGAGAGGAAGAGTGAACAGGAAGTAGGGTTGGAGTGGAGAGGAAGTAGGGTTAGGGTTAGAGTGGACAGGAAGTAGGGTTGGAGTGGAGAGGAAGTAGGGTTGGAGTGGAGAGGAAGTAGGGTTAGGGTTAGAGTGAACAGGAAGTAGGGTTGGAGTGGAGAGGAAGTAGGGTTGGAGTGGAGAGGAAGTAGGGTTAGGGTTAGAGTGAACAGGAAGTAGGGTTGGAGTGGAGAGGAAGTAGGGTTAGGGTTAGAGTGGACAGGAAGTAGCCTGGTGGCCTGTTCAGCGGAACGTTCCAGAGCCTCTAGACAGAGACCAGTCCAGAGGGCACTTGGTCAAGACGGTTGATTTGAATGCAACACCGAAGCTCTGCATTGATCTCTTCAGGCGCGGCCAAAGAAAAATGTTTGGATTATTTCATAAGCCAATTAGCTGCAAGGAGCCTCCCCCCTGTGGGCCTACTGGCCCGGTCTGTGTGGCGAGTGCTTATTGTGTGGGTCGGCCGGTCTATAAAAGATCAATAACAAGCGTGTGATTGGATTATGGCTTAATCAATGCACTGTGCTAATATATAAACAGGATAATTACAGGACCCTGGCCAATGGGAGGCGTCGGAGCGCAGTAATGACATCACACTCCCGCTGAGAACGCTGGCGGTGGCGAGGAGAGAGGCGTGAGGCAAAGGGGGGGAGTGTGTGTGTGTGTGTGTGTGTGTATCTGTGGTTGTGTGTGTCTGTGTGTGTGTGTGTTTATCTGTGTGTGTTTATCTGTGTGTGTGTGTGTGTGTCACTGTGTGTGTGTGTGTGTGTGTGTGTGTGTGTGCATGGGGGCTAGATAATGGTTTGATGTTCCTGATTTCCTAAGCAGGAGGAATAGTGCTACCAGATGGGTGAGCAGCTCTCAGAGAGCCGGTCATTACACTCCTGCTCCAGCACCGCTGGGGGGGGTAACAAGATGCGCTGGGGAGAAGGACAGGGGTGGGGGGCTCGTTTGCTAGCATCGCTGGGGGGGGTAACAAGATGTGCTGGGGAAAGGACAGGGGTGGGGGGCTCGTTTGGTTTGAAATCAGTCCTTTTTATTCTTAAAAAAAAAAAAAATCTGATATCAACTTGGGTAATGATCAAAATATTGATTCATTAAAAATGAATCATGAACACAAATAAGATGTTCCAGGTTTTCTCAGTATTATATTGTGCTGAGTGAAGAAAATCTGCAAAACACAAAATTACAGTCATTAGATGATGTCAACGACCTGTGATGGTATTTAAAGACAGAAGTGTGGATGAGAGAGGGATCTGAAGAAGAAGAAGAAGAGAGGGGGATGGGAAGAAGGAGAAGAAGAAGAGGGATCTGAAGAAGAAGAAGAGAGGGGGATGGGAAGAAGAAGAAGAAGAAGAGAGGGGGATGGGAAGAAGAAGAAGAAGAAGAGGGATCTGAAGAAGAAGAAGAGAGGGATCTGAAGAAGAAGAAGAAGAAGAAGAAGAAGAGAGGGATCTGAAGAAGAAGAAGAAGAAGAAGAAGAAGAAGAGAGGGATCTGAAGAAGAAGAAGAAGAAGAAGAAGAAGAAGAGAGGGATCTGAAGAAGAAGAGAGGGATCTGAAGAAGAAGAAGAGAGGGATCTGAAGAAGAAGAAGAGAGGGATCTGAAGAAGAAGAAGATGAAGAGGGATCTTTAGAGAAATGTGTCCCATAGTGTTGGATAGTGAGAGAAGTCACGTGACCAGGGTGGATAATCTCGTTAGTCCCCGTCACGCCTCACTAACGGTCTTACCACGGTGATGAACCCTTTCAGAAGCAATTAAGGCTGTTCATCAACGCGCCTCAGAACATTTCGCCTAATTAAGTGATGGCGGCCAATTTGTACACTGCAATATACGATTCCCACTGATGTGAGCGTTAAAGATGACGACACTAGATGTTAAATATGTCGCCCACACCACAAGGCCTGTTCACAATAAACGCCCATGTAATCAGAATCACTCAAACCTCACAGATGAACATGAGCGTTGAGAGCGAGCGGTAGCTGAACGCTGTTCGGTGAGAGGGGACAGAAGGAAGGAGAGTAAATGAGATGTTGAGGAGGACCTTAACTCTTTTGTGGAGCGACAGCTTTTTTGTTCGGCTCCGGGCTTTTGTCTTGCGCCGGCCGAGACGAGCGACGGCCATTCGGGAGAGAATAGAAGAGATACTTGAATGGGGACCGGAGCAAAGTTGATGTTTGCTCAGGAGTTAAGCGAGCTTTGCTCGGCTTAGAGAGGAAAACCCGTCGAGCGGACAGATGGACGCGTGAAGCGTTGTCGTCAGTCTTCCAATGTCACCTCCACCCTGTGTTACTGTAGAAACCAGTAGAACCCATCGCCCCCTTTGTGACCTCATCATCTTCTACCTCATCTGATTGGACGCATATCAGAACGGAGTTGCAGGTTGATCCATCCTATCCTATCGTACGCGGGCGGCTGTATAGCTCAGGAGGTAGAGCGGGTCGTCTAATGATCGTAGGGTCGGCGGTTCGAATCCCGGCTCCTCCTGTCCACATGTCGAAGTGTCCTTGGGCAAGACTCTGAACCCCAAATTCCTCCCAATGAGCAGGTTAGCACCTTGCATGGCAGCTGCCACCATTGGTGTGTGAATGTGTGTGAATGGGTGAATGAGAGGCCTTCATTGTAAAGCGCTTTGGATATAAAAGCCCTATATAAGTGCAGTCCATTTACCATACTGTCTCCTCCAGAACCGGCCAAGGATCACATTTCTATTTAAGGAGTAGAAGGTGTCTACTGTAGTAACACATTAAATCCGACATATTCTTATAAAAATATATCACATTTGCTCAGGATAAGATAAGAGAACCCAGAAGATTTCTCGATGTAAACATGTGTTTCTATCCCACGTCTTCGGCGTCTGAAACCAGGTGGTGATGTCATGGCTGATCACACTCTATAGCCGCTGGCGTCCGTCGCTCTGTTAGCCGGTATCTCTCACCCCTCTCTCCTCGCACGGCGTGAACCCCACAGGTCTCCCTCCGTACGCCCGGCGTCTCCCTTCCCCCGGCTGCGCCCGGCTGCCCCGTGTCCGCCCGGCTGTTTAAGTGTCCGTTTAAAAGCCCCCTCTGGTCCCGGCGGGCTCGTCTTTTACCCATCAGCCCCCGCCGAGGGCGCTAATCACCGCACAAAGCCGGCGAGGGGGGGCGTGTCCGCTAGCCCGTGTCCCAATCCCGCCGACATATCCCCTCCCCTTTGACATCCGACACGGGCACTTAATACCGCCTCTATTATCCTTCTCATGTTTCTATAGCTCTGTAATGAGACAGAAGAGGGGAGGATCGGGGTGGCGGCCATTGATGCCGTCTTGGGGGAGGGGGAGCGGGGGGGGGGGGGATCTGCTGAATGCGTGTGTGTGGGGGGGCGTGTCCGGCCATCTGCTGGTCACAGGAGCGTGGCGTGTAATCGCGTGAGCGGCGCCGTGGAGACCGGACACGGCGGGGAAGCTTGTATTCATGGGGGCTTGTTGGATCAGGCGTCCGACACGGGAGGACACTCACGGCTCATCCCCCACAAAACCAGTTGTGTGTGTGTGCGTGCGTGTGTGTGTGTGTGTGCGTGTGTGTGTATCCCCCCTTTCTCCAGTACCCCCCCCCACCCTGAGACTCCAGGTTGCCAGGGGCGACCTGACCCCCAGGGTCGGAGGTTCTTGTCGGAGGTGAGGTGTTGACAGCGGGCCCATCTGATAGGCCCATCTGGACGAGTGACCTGACATAATTAGTTATTAATCCTCCTCTGGGAGCGCGGCGGAGGTGGCGAGGCATACGCTAACACACTTACCACCGCCGCCCGCTGATACCAGGCCCGCGCACCGGCCCAGGAGAACCACGGAGGAACCAGGGAACAGAACCACAGAGGAACCAGGGAACAGAACCACAGGGGAACCAGAGAACAGAACCACATAGGAACCAGGGAACAGAACCACAGAGGAACCAGAGAACAGAACCACAGAGGAACCAGAAAACAGAACCACAGAGGAACCAGGGAACAGAACCACAGAGGAACCAGAAAACAGAACCACAGAGGAACCAGGGAACAGAACCACAGAGGAACCAGAGAACAGAACCACATAGGAACCAGAGAACAGAACCACATAGGAACCAGAGAACAGAACCACAGAGGAACCAGAGAACGACGGAGGGATAGAACATGGGAGAGAGAGGGAAGAGAGATGGAAAGAGGACAAGAGAGACAGCAGCGTAGGCGGTGAGATGGAGAGACTGTTTTGGTTGGTTTTTGGCCGGAGGAAGCTCCCTATAGCCTCAGCCCCCTAGCCCGAGCCCAGCCTCATCCCCAAGCCCCAACCCCCGAGCCCAAGCCCAGCCCTGGCCCCGGCCTCGTCCCCAGCCCCCTAGCCCAAGCCCATCCCCGGCCCCGGCCTCGTCTCCAGCCTCAGACCATCCTGGTGCTCTGCCACACCGGGGGAATCTCCTCATTGGGATGCAGGAGGTGATTTAAAACTGTGGAGCACGGGGAACCTCTCTCTAGGGACACCCGCTTTCTCTCTCTCTCTCCCTCTCTCTCTCTCTCTCTCTCACCCTCTCTCCTTCCTCTCCTGTCTCCTTGTGCTCCTCTGTTCCACCCCTCAAGCATCTGTCAGATTCGGCTGATCTGCTCTGAGCGAAAGAGAAGGAAATGGAAGAACCGCGTGCAGAAGAGCTGGGTGCTACTGACAACAACAAGATACAACTCTCTTTAATATCATAAGAGCTGGGTGCTACTGACAACA
>NC_140239.1:31057045-31074545 GCF_949987555.1 Borostomias antarcticus | reverse complement strand
AATTACCGTAATGTCTTGTTCTCTTATTCACTCATGTTTGATGGAACGTAGTTGACCCAACTCAACAGACACAAGAACAAAACCAACACAGAGTAGGGTTTGATTGCAGCTGTATTTAGATTGAAAAGACATTTTCCCCCAATTAATAAATAATCTTATGACTGTTGTCCAAAAATCATCCTTTGACCATATTTACATCATAAATTAAATGAGAGGGCGGCGACCAAACAGATGGAGACATGAAAGATGGATGGAGAGAACATGGAAAATAAAAAAGAGACATTTGGAACAAATAAAGATAAGAGGATGTCTTTTCTATCTCTCCGTTTTAAAGTGTCGAGGGACGGAAAACACGGGGACATAATGTGTCATCCAAACCAAATGGGACAAAGACAGATGCAAGCAGTCTAAAATAAGCCTTCCCAACGACGGTTAACCTACATTACATATAGAAGACTTTTTATTTGACATATTGACAAATAAATGAAATTACAGTGAACAGAGGAAACATAGGCATGGAAAAATAAAACTCATTTCCTGTCACTACTTTCCTTTTCAATGTTGTAATTGTAGTATTTGTGAAGAACAGGCTCTGGCAAAACCCAAAAAAAAATCCACGATGGTGTTCAGTTGACCACCATGGGAAAAACGGCGGTGTTAATTGGGCTAGTTGCTGGTGCGTGACGCTCTGTTAGGACCGAGACGTTGAGTTTATCTTTAACCCGGCTGGAAACTCAACTGAGAAGCTGGACTCGCCTTTTCACGGCGTCTCGGCTCGCTGCAGGGGAGGAATCCTGTCCCTCCGGCGCCGCCCCCTAGCGTCAGGCCACGCCCACGTGGGCCGGCCTTCAGCCCGTCTTGTCAGGTTCCCCCGACCGGGATGAACGGGGAGGCGGTACCGGTCGGTGAGGGGGCGGGGCTGGCGTCTTGCGTCCGCCGCGGTCAGCTCCCGTTGGTGATGATGACCGACGTGGCCTTGTGTCCCTGCATGGGGTCGGCCTGCATGCGCACGTGCGCGGCGGCCATGTCGTACTGGACGCCACCGCCACAGCCGCCGCCGAGCCCCGCGTAGCTACGCAGGCCCTCCGGGTCGTAGAGGTGCTCCAGGGAGTAGCCGGTCAGGGCGTAGGCCGCGTGCCGGTCCAGGGGCTGCCTGTCCTGGGCGGGGTACAGCAGCGGGCTCCCCTGGGCGGGGTGCGGGGACACGTCCGGCTGCAGGTAGTCTTTGGCGCCCGCCGGGCCCGTCCTGGACACGCCCTCCGAGCTGGGGCTGCTCAGCCGAGACAGGGAGGCGGGGCTTGGCGCGGCGTCGTCGTCACGGGGGCCCTTGCCGGCGTCGTCGCGGTGGTGGAGGCGGTCGGAGGAGGCGAGGTCGAGGTCGGCGAGGCCGGGGCCGCGGCAGACCACGCCGGGCATGGCGGCCTGGGGGAGGGGCAGCGAGGGGGCGAAGCAGGGGCTGTGGGCCCTGGAGAGGCCGGTCAGGGGCCCCAGCGTGTCCAGGGGCCCCTTGTGAAGCTGCAGGCGGTTCTCCTCCTCCTTGATCATCTGGCGCGTGGCCCGGATCAGCGTCTCCATCTTGCTCGGCTCCTGGGGGCTCACACGGAAGTGGTCGCCGCGGTAACGCTCGCCCGAGTCGCTGGTGGAGCCGGCGCCCCCTTCTGGCGAGCTGACCACGCTCTCCTCATCCCAGTGACCACGCCCTGTCAGACGCAGGAAAGAAAAAAGATTCCAATTTTTAAAAACGGAAATATAAGATAAGGCGAGTTTATTTGTAGAGCACATTTCAGCAACAAGGAAATTCAAAGTGCTTCACATGAGACATTAAAAGCATCAAGCACAACACATAAAAGATCATATAATAATAATTAGAATGTTTCTACTGGAATTATGGTGGAGGAATGAATTGATACTGATGAATGAAAAATACTTTAGTAGTTTTTCTCTCCTTTTAAAGTGACATGGCTGAAATTATAGTGGTTATGCATCAAACTCATGTGATCATCTTCACAACGCAAGCGTTGACACACAATACTGTTGCGAGTTGTTTCTTTGTTTATGGATGTGAAATCTGGAATAGCTTGGCTTTGACAGCAGGCACTTATCGTACAACAGATGGTAACAATCGCCATGTTGGCAAGAATCGGTGTAAACAACTCTGCTTTGCCCACAATAACATTTGGCAAACAGCTACCAGGAAAAGCAAATCCACTGCTGTTTCCAGGACCAGATGGCCAAGGTCGCCATCTTAACGCCTCACCGTGAACAGCGGCGTGGTAGGAAGTGACATCGTAGCCCTCGCCGTTTTCCAGCGAGGACTTGGGGAGCGAGAGGACGGAGCGCGTGGCGTCCCACCAGGCCTCTCTCCCCGACTGGGGGGCGGCGGCGCCACCGCCCAGGAAGTAGCGTCCGGCCTGGCAGCGGGCGCGGTCGCAGGCGGGGGCGTGAGGGTGGGCGGAGCCCTGGGTCAGGTCCTCCTCCGATAGGGCCAGGCCGTAGCACAGGGCGCCGGCGTCCGGGTAGAGCCGGTAGGCGCACGACGCGTCCACGCCCTCCCCGGGGTCCAGCAGCTGAGGGGAGGCGGAGTCTGTCAGAGGGCTGCCTCCCCATTGGCTGTCCTGGTCTGACTCGGAGCGCTCGGGGTGGAAGGCCGAGAACTGCGGGAGAAAACAAATCAAATCAAACTTTATTTATACACCGCATCTCATACACAGAGGCAACACAATACACTTTTAATGGCAGGGCTCAAGCCCTTTCACACTGTGCTGTGTTGGCATGAGGACTAATAGGCTGTTTATGTGGCCAGTTTGTCACCTGTGGGTAAGGGGACACTCTGGCCTTGGCCTTGGCTTGCGTCAGGCGTGACTTGGTCCCCTTCCTCTCCGCTGTGCTGTTGGGGGTGCTGGTGTAAGGGAAGGCCGGCTTGGTCGGACTCATCTGGTCCAAAGACAGCTGGATCCCCTTGTACTCCGTGTCCCTGCTCACACACATGCACACCGGCGGCCATTTTGTAGCGAGCGTATTTTCTCTCGTAAGCATTATATAGCGTACGAAATTACATATACGGTCATTTTTACACTGCAGACGTCTATTACACTTATTATTACACTGTCAATATTGTCTATTGATAGCGAGTGAGACCTATTTCACGAAGGTCTTTTCTGCATCTTGATGAATGAGAAGACTATGAGACATGAAAAGAGTCTTGAAGATAAGCCAGAGAGGGAGATTACTCTCCCTGCACATTCGTCACGAAACAAAGCAGAGTCTATGGGCCGAGTTAATCATTCATTCACACCGTACAAACATTGCCAGAGCACACACACGCGCGTTCACATGCGTGACCACACACACACACACACAAAACGCAGTGTATTGTCTGCCGAGTTACAACCATTCCCTTAATGTCAACATCATGACCTCTCTCATCCCAATCCTTCTCCATCAGTTACAGTTTGCGTCCTCTTAAATACACACACGCACACACACACAAACACACACACACACACATTCATAACCACACAACAGAGATGTACATGACTCTCATCGCCGGTTCATTTGCCACCTGTATATGTATATACATTGTATATCCGACACCTTTGGCATTTTTACCCACAATCCCACAGTTGACCTCCATCAGACTGTCAACACGGGGCGATTGAAAAGGCTCCTGTGTCAAACGTTCAGCAAACATGGTCTCCTATTCTTAACTTATCACATCAACAGTATGTAATAGCACCCAGTGGCATTTTAAACCCCGTGCCCGTAGCCTGACCCCGACTGGGCCCGGCCCTGTTAAACCCGCTCTAAATATGACCCATTCGTTATGTGTGACACCTCTGGGAACGGCGCTGTTTGGATAGTCGCTGGTCTGTGTGACACACGTGTTTGTTCTCGCCAGGTACAGTAGCCGTGGAGGTTCCTGA
Organism: Borostomias antarcticus; assembly: GCF_949987555.1. Classification (NCBI taxonomy): domain Eukaryota; kingdom Metazoa; phylum Chordata; class Actinopteri; order Stomiiformes; family Stomiidae; genus Borostomias; species Borostomias antarcticus. The sequence continues at coordinate 31,070,622 of NC_140239.1, read as the reverse complement.
ATCCTCCCTGCCCTCCCCGACTCGCTTCTGAGCCAATATCAGCTCGGCTTTTGTGCAAACTCAGCTGCGCTAGCAGAATTCCACCTGGGTGGCCCGGGGGTCAGGGGTCAAAGTCAGGGTCCCTCACATCCAGAATCAGAGCATTATTAATGCTCACCAGAGCATTATTAATGAAAGCGATCTGTTGGATTGTAAATGGCAGCTCTAGTTTTCTGCACACACCGTAGCGGTCAGCGGTGATTACAGTAGCCCGTCCAGATGTGCACGCATGCTGGTGTGAACTATTATAGACACTCAAAGGCCGGGATTCAATGAAAACGGCACGGTAAAGAAGCAGCTAAAATACATGTTTCATATTTAAAATAGAGCCCATTAGATACATTTATAGTGATTCAAAACAACACTTATATTTGACTGTACTTATTGAGATGCATTTGTGTTTGAGTTATTGTAGTGTGTGCACCCATGAACATACTGAAAGGAGATGGAAAGCAAGCCTGAACACACACACACACACACACACACACACACACACACACACACACACACACAAAAACACAGCTTTACACAGATTAAGAGCTATGTCTGGATCAAGCAACCCTAACAAAGGAAATCTACCATGGGCTGCAGCTATGAGATGGCTATTGATTCCCAGTGCATTGTGGGATAGATTTTTCTTTCCTGGGAGTCCAGATCGATTGTGACAGTGGAGGTTTCTTGATGGGGTTGAACCCACATGTTTGTCTTACTGTCTCCAAGGGTCTTATCCTACTCTGGGCTCTCACGACACACACAGAGCGATCCACACGCATCATACCAGACAAATACCATACAGAATCAAACATCACGCAACGCTCCACATGGAAACCTAACTGCAGTCCCGGATTAAGCCATTCCAATTAGTTCTCTACGTCTTTCAGTTGATGTAAATCAGGGAGTAGATGTCTGTTTTCTATCCACCAAACAACTGTCTATTTTCCTCAACTTCCAACCTGAATGGTGTTTAGTCAAATCCAGTCCTGCATTCACTAGTCAGGCTGTGCTTGTCGATTTATTTAGAGGTATTAATTTACCTACCTTGATTAATACATTTGAGGAGGGTCTAATATAATAGATGCGCTACGTTTGAACATTTCTGGCCATTTGCATGGAAATAAAGTGTAAAGAGTAGTGAAAAAGGTGAGTTCGGTGAGTCAGTCTCAGGGGTTCGGCGGAGGTCAAGACACACACCCGACTCATATGATTCGTAATGACACGCCCCGCTTAGCCATCATTGGCTGCAGGTGATCACGCTACATCGCTTGGCCTATCTGTGCTGCAGGGAATTTGGTGCGCTCAGTAGTCGACTTGTGACTGTCGTGATGGTACGTCGTGTGATTGTGAAAGGAACAGACTTTGTTGCGAAAATGACATGAGAGTGGCACTTGCCAAGGTCTGAATTGGTCTCTGAAAGGCAACAGCAGAAGTCACACTGATTTTCAGTAAATATTCATTATTATGCTTTTGTTTTTGTGTGAAAATCATGTTTTGATGGTTTTGTTCTTTGAACACAGTGATGTTGATGCACGGTTCATTTTGTGCACCAGTAAAATATATACCTACAGTATGTTTTGAATTTGAAAAAATCATATTTTATTTTTCCAATTAAGAAGGGTTCGGTGAATGCGCATATGGAACTGGTGGGGTTCAGTACCTCCAACAAGGTTAAGAACCACTGCTCTAGATTCACTGAAACTACCATGGTTAACATAAAAAAAGGTGACTGTAGCCAAAAGGTGACAAGTTTGCAGGTCTGATAAATGTGTCGGAAGCAGAAGATAATACTCCACACAAAATCCGCTAGATGACTAAGCAGGAGTGTGAACACACACATGGCCACGGTGTGTGACTCACGTGAGGACGTAGTTGACGCTGACGATGCAGTGAGGTCGGGAGGAGCGGCTGTTGTGGACGATGGTGGCGTAGCTCTGGACCCAGACCCAGCCGCCCTGCTTGGCCAGGAAGCGGTAGTATTTGGTGGTCACCTGGCCCTTCACCAGCACTACAGATGAGGACAGGAGGAGACATTTTACTAGTGTATAATGTTAGAGGGAAAATATTGCTTGTTATGAATATAAAGTTAGTTAGTGTGAGTGTAGGGCTGCACAATTAATCGTGAATTAATAGAAATCGCGATTATGATCTCCGCAATTAACTAATCGCGAAAGGCCGCAATTAATGTGATTAATAATTTTGCTTTGAATTGAGTGTGCTAGGACTACACGGACGAATCACAGGCGCTTATGCTGTCTGACCAATCACATGCGTTCCTGCTGAGTGGTTACGAAAAAGATGATGTCGCTCAAGCTCAAGGTCATATGCAAACTGTGCAGAGCTAAAGCTATTACTTTGAAATATTAATCGCAATTATTAATCGCAATTACCATTTTGCAATTATTATCTTTTGTCATAATCGTGCAGCCCTATGTGAGTGTATGCATTTATGTGTGTGTGTGTGTGTGTGTGTATATTCCTGTGTGTGTGTGTGTGTGTATGTGTAAATTCCTGTGTGTGTGTGTGTGTGTATATTCCTGTGCGTGTGTGTGAATGCATGTGTACTATCCTCATGTACATGTGTGAGAGTGTGCGTGTGTATTTCTCGTGTGTGTTTTGAAGGTGGATGTCTGAGCGCCTACAGGGTCACAGGCCACGCCCCTGTGCAGGTAGCGTCTGACGAGGGGGAGGAGCCAAACCCGGGACTCACACAGGTGGTGGGCGCAGCGCAGGTGGAAGGTGTCACAGCTGTGGACGTGGTGGTAAAGGGTCTTCTCAATCAGGTCCTGGGGCTCGTATCCTGTCAGATCTGCCACCCTGGAGGGGGGGGGTGGTGGAGGGGGGGGGGTGACTCAGCAAATTCTTAATTCTCTCGGAGATTGGCGGAGATAGGCGGCTTAGGACGTGCCATGGTCTGTTTTTAAACACAAATCATGCTACCAAGATCTTTTTCTACTTCTTTTTTCCCTTCTTTTTTTACCTAGTTGTTTTCAAGATGCATAGAACCGATTTTTTTTTTTTTTTAAAGAATAGACTACATGTATAAAATCAATAATTACAGTGAATATTTTAGTTTGAACAGTAAAACAATGATCACTGCAAAAAAATAAAAAAATAAAATGTATTCAGGAACGACCGTGACAAAACAGATGGTGCAATCACATCATCATATTTCATTGTCGTCTATATTTCATACTGTAGGTAAAGTAAGCCTACCTTGAGTCGTCTATATTTCATACTGTAGGTAAGTAAGCCTACCTTGAGTCGTCTATATTTCATACTGTAGGTAAAGTAAGCCTACCTTGAGTCGTCTATATTTCATACTGTAGGTAAAGTAAGCCTACCTTGAGTCGTCTATATTTCATACTTTAGGTAAAGTAAGCCTACCTTGAGTCGTCTATATTTCATACTGTAGGTAAAGTAAGCCTACCTTGAGTCGAGGAAGATGAGCTTCATGTCGAGACTGGCCCTGAACATGAACATGTTGCTGTGCAGCTTGATCTCCGTCACGGCGCTGGGGGGCAGCGAGTGGCCCACCGCCACCAGGCCCACGTTCTGGTAGCAGCCGTCGAAGGGCGACATGTCCAGGCTGTACTGACGGATCTTCAGGTAGCCGCTGCAGTGTATCACCTGACCGGTGAGGTGCGGCCGTTAGGTGTCTGACGCGCCGCCATTTTACACTTTTTTATTATTATTTATTAATTATATTAGAATATAAAATAGGACTCGCTTGGCTTATCAAAGCGTGATTTAAATGAATGTTCAAGTCAGGAATGACCTACCTTATATCCACCACTGGTAAGACCGGCGTTTCTCTTCGCGAGCACACATTTCATCCTCAGGAAGAAGGAGCGCTCCATCTCATATTCTGAAAGGTGTCAGATGACGGGCGCTTCTTTAGGTAATTAAACACGCGGTATATTATCAAATAGACGTGCTATTGGACGTATTGCCTACCTTGAACGAAGTGCGAATGGTAGGGTTGATGTGGGGTCAGGACGGCAGTCATTTCGTCGTGGTCGGCGGGGTGGACATACTCATAAATACTGTTCCCAGTCAACTCTACCTGTTAAGAATAACCTCGGTAATTAAGTGGTAAAATAAAGACTATAAAGAAACGACTATTCAAATAATATAGCCTAATCGTCACAAAATGCTTTAAAGTAAGATTATTGCATTGACCACGGACCTGAGAAAGTCCTAAATGCACGGATGCTGTTTCGGAGATGTACATGATCTTCCCGTCCGGAGCGACCACAAAGATGAATCCATCCAGTGTCTGCGGAAAAGAAAGCGTGCCAAATAAACAAATCATATCCAAAAGAAACTATTTTGATTCAATCTACATCATGTGCTATTCTTAATATAAACAATTAAACATTATTTTGAAATGCACACTGTGCATTTAAAATCGAAATATGTTTAGCTTTAATTTACCTGGAGTAGATGAGATCCCAGCTCGCGCCCTACATTGTCCAGAGATCTGGTTCTACTCGTGTGACCCCAAGCTTCACCCAAACCTAAAACCAAACCAGAACAGGTAGCCTAGGCTGTAACATTTCAGAAATTACAATTATGTGTAACGTCCATACAGTAGCCTATCTCTACACTAAAACGTGTGTTCAACATTAGTGACAATGACACTGATATTAATCCATAATTTAATAATATAGGCTAGGTTACTACGAATAGGCCTACCACTGATAATATTTATTTAAAAAAAAGAATGCATAATGCTCCATTCTTCTATTAAGCAGTGGCCTATAGGCCTAATGTTTGATAGAATCGAGAATTGAAGAAATAATTCTGTAGGCGTACTCCTTAAAATAATATCAAAATGGAAACGAATGTCTAGCCTACACACCATGAATGATATCAAAACCCCAAATCCACAGAGCATGGCAAATCATCGAGGAAAGGTAAGTCTTGATATAACAAACCTAAGTCTTGATATAACAACTAGAACGCATATCTCAATAGAAATGCAAATCATAGGGAAGACAAACAGCATTTCACATTTGAATATAATCTGTAAATTTTCCACCACAGTCTATCCGAAAAGAATGCTTGAAATCGCCTCTTCCGCGTCATCATGTGTTTGGGATTCAGCTGTTGCTGAGAAATGAGTTTCTAACCTCCTAACCTCTTCCACAACACAGCAGAGAGACTGACAGAGGTCTGGAAACACTGACACTGACAGAAGACTGCTGCTTTCACCACGGGGATATGGGATGAACACAGTGGCAAATGTTAATCATTTGCTGCTCGGGTGAACCTAGACCTTTCTCATAGCAAATATGTTTCTACAATACAGCTGATCCACATCGCCTTCTGAAATGTAAATGATTTAGCCTATTTTTTTTATTCAATGTGAGCTGGAATGGGCACATCGAATTGTTTGGATATACTGGTGAAATATAATGTCTAGAATGTTTCAGCAATATCAACAAACAAGCATTGTTTTGTAGGCTACTTAGCTTGCCGGTTTTTGATGAGAAATAAACCTTGACCTACAGGCCCAGTGTAGTATGTTATTCACCCCACATAGCTGTTTGCTGCAGGAACGCGTTATAAACATCTCCCTTTGCACTAGTCATTGTTTTAGCGATTTACACTTCTAGCCTACAGGAATTAAAGTTTGCCTCATGCAGCTTATATCCCAAAGTTTTAGTCTATTCTCGTCACGGGCCATATAGCCTAGCCTACCAGATAAATCCAATAGAACAGCCCGACTTGCACTCGAAGTGAACGAGTCCTAATCCTGACATTATCAAGCAAAACATAGGTCAATATTATTTACGAGGTCAAAGAAAAGCATTGCCTGTACCTATGTTACTACAGGATTCATGCCTTATAGACAATCTTCCTTTCAGACTGAATAGGCTACGTTTTAACCAACTAACCTGTGCAATATTGTTGATGGCGCAATAGGCCTATTGTATGATACACAATCAATAAATATAATATAAAATCGAAATGACGTCGACAAAGTTTGATTGGAGAATCCCACCATGCTATCAGTTAGACTACATAACTAGCACATTACATTTATAGGCCTAAGCTACATGAGGATATTTGGTAGGCCTATTGTTTTTATTTAGGCTAGGCCTACCTGTAGGATAAGGAACAGGTGTAGCCTAGTTTTAACTGGTGCCACATGTGTTTATATGTCTGTTAGGCTGTTAGGCTGTAGACTTCTACGCCTGGCAAAGTGTGAGACTTAGTGACACATGACAGAACATTATTTTGAATACTTCCGATTTTAGTGAAATGTAAATAACAGGTATTTATAGATATTTAACATAAATAAATATAGCCCACATTGAATTTGGACCGTCAGCAAATATCATTCTGGTCTGCATTGTGTCTTGAAAGGTAGGCTACCTGCCGCTGAGTGTCTGCAGCTCAGTACGGGCCTATGAATAGCCCACTAATACTGAATCCATTCAATATTTTTGTGCAGAAAAGCAAAACAACAATTGCTAGCCTATACTAGCCTAACGGGGTTCTGCATGCGCAGGCCTAGGTGGTCAGAAAATATCCTGACCCCGAGAGAGACCTACACATTTCGCAGAGACATGGATCTCCGCCCAGGCCTACACTAATGTCCAGCAGGTTGATGATAAACCGAACGCACCCAGTCTGTATATGGTTTTCACTGTATGCTGTAACGCTCCGTAGGCTATGAGAACAAAATAAAAAATAAATAAAAAACAACAACAACATAAAACTGAATAGCTATAGGTTATTATTGTAGGGCGATGCATCAATAATGAGGTTCCCTTTTAAGATGGTGGCAACATTGATGGAGTCTGCCAATGTGGGGTGACCTAAAATAGTATGTCCGAGAAAATAATCCCAGAATAAGTGTGAGACCTACTTACCCTGAGGAAAGACGATCCTCATCTTCAGGTAACTGGTGGTCAGCCGTATGATCGAGGCTTTGTCCAGCTGGGACGTGATGGCCGACGGCAAAGGCAACATCTTGGCCAGTTCGTAGAATTCGCTGTTCTCCTTTTCCCGTCTAGTCCTTGCGGCAGTCTTTGATTTCTCCTTCATTTTGACTTCTTTCCCTTCCTTTTTAATACCTTAAATCATTCCTCTACCCCACGCTGGTCCATCAAACCCCCTTAGGAAAAATACCCCCGTTTTTCTCTCGTGTCATGTTCTCCTGCTCAGCTCTTTTATTCTCAAATAAATGCACGCGGCACTTATTTTTTTTCAAATTCCTTTACCGCGTTGTTGACGTGCGCGTGCGATCGAATGAGGATTCTCTTGAAGCCCAACTGTCACTTTTACCAACTGTCACTTTTACCTCAGAGGGACTCAACGGCTTCAAGACGACATTCTTCTTTGCCTGAGAAACACAGGACACAAGTAAGAAACACAATGTATTCGATAGGCATTCTTTCTATGATATAAATTGATAGACTATTGTCCAAGTGAAAAGATATATTATCCTTTTACTCGTCTTGAAATGTATTCATGTCCTAGAGATCGATTGGCGTGTATAGGCCTATACTATCATCACTAGCCTGTGATCATGCAGACGGGGAGCTATAAACAGAACTAAATAATTGCTTTGGCATAAACTAATGGTAAGAGGACCAACGTTAACATCAACATTTATAGCCTACATAAAGTGATATTAATTGTCTCGTTATATAATAACAATACTGCTACTACTACTAGTTGAATAGTAATAATAATAATAATAATAATAATAGGCGTAATAGCCCAATAGGCCTTATAACCACGATAGCAATAATAATTGCTTAACAGGCCGATAATGCTAAAACGCCTGGTTTGATTCCCCCCCCGATGTTAGTTACTCACCTACCTAGAACCCGTAACCAGCCCAGGGGAATCTCACCTGTCCTGATCCGGGTTCCCCACTCGAGCCGGTTAGTTTAGATCCAACTCCTCGCGGGGTTCCACCTGGAAGGGCGCGTGGACCCTGCATACACTTCTCCAAATTAGGGACAAGCGACGAGTGGTATTCGTGTCCAGACCTCGTCTCCAAACTACCTCAATCTCTCTCTCTCTCTCAATCTCTCTCTCTCTCAATCTCTCTCTCTCTCTCAATCTCTCTCTCTCTCTCAATCTCTCTCTCTCTCTCTCTGCTCAGGACCAGCCCACTGTCACACTCGGGCTCTTATTGGGCGGCAAGTATTGAGGTCGACTTTCTCATTGGACGCGGGGTTGGTGTGAAACGTTCACCCCTGACCCAGACAGAGCAAACCCGAAGGAAACATGTGCATGATCAACGTAAGTGTTTTGTCTGGAGGGGGTTTGCGTTTATAACACAATAACACCCACATGTAGATTCACACTGTAAGCGTATTTTTGCACACCTATGTCACCTTTTTGGGAAAGGACATTGTGGTGAAACGTTTTGCATTCTCTGGTCAAGGTTGTTGATCGAGACTCGTTGAGCTGCCGAGTGCTTAATCCAAACACAGTTTGAACAATATAGGCACATTTCACATTTGGCTTTTTGCAGAAAGATATGATATCATTGCCATGGGCCTAGTAGGATATTTTGAAAGTTGCAAGCTTTTTCGGCCCTATATTCCAAAGAAATATACTATAGGCTATTTCTGTCAAGAAAAGAGGTTCGCGTCTTTGCACAAAACGTTTTGTCTTAAAATAATAATATACATTAGGCTACTATTTATGTAGGCATATATAATGAACCGCATTTATTCTAGGCTACTATGTTTTTTTCTCTTATTGATGTCGTCTGATCTTTAATTCACCAGCCAGCTGGATGCATTTTCTACGTTTTGTAAATGCAGTTGTTTATCTTATTTTGATATCCATTCCCCATAGTCCTTACATTCGTGTTTGAAGACTTGTGAACGTATTCTATTTCAATTCAATTTGTCTCATTATGCTACTAAGCGACATGCTGCCGTACCCTATAGGCCACCATCTACATCTTTCAAGTCATGATTTGACAAAATGACAAATCATCATAACACAGCATCCATTGTGTGTTTTGCAAACGTTCGACAAAATAGCTCATTATCCAGTGAAGATCAAGCTCAATATTTTTTCCTTTTAAATAGTCACTATATGGTTTAGTTGTCAGCATCGTGAAGGCAGTGCAGTAAAGGTAGGCCTACAAGATGATAAGGTAGGATTGTGGTTGACGCACACACACACACACACACACACACACACACACACACACACACACACACACACACACACACACACACACACACACACACACACATTAATTCTGAACGGCGTATTTCTCTCTATCGTATCCTCATTGAGGATCGACGTCATTCCCTCTTGGCCGTGGTTCTTGACGGGGGACCTGTTTTTAATGCGAAATCCACCTGCGACTCACAGCACAGAAAATCATCCCAGCGGCTGGTTGTGCACGAAAATAGGCGGGTGACGCTGGTAATGATAAAAGAAGAATTCTCTGCCCTTAAAGCGTTTCAGGAGAGGAAACCAATTTGAACACAGGCTACTCCAGTTATTCAGGGCTGTTTGACAGCCTGTGGATACAAACAGGCTAATTAGGAGAAATATCTATAACCATAGGCTGTGCTGTATTAAAAATACGATTTTAACAGACACCCTCCAATATAATTATTTACCCATGACAAAACGAAAACAGATTGCAGTTTTTAATTATAATAATTCCGTTGTTTAAACTCCGCAATATTTATGTCAATATTTTCAATTGAAATAATATCAGCAAATACAATATTTAAAGACGCGTTGTGTAGGATTAGTCTAACTGGTTTTGAAATGAGAGTTTACACGTATAGTTTAACCAAATTGCTGCCTTTTAATCTTCCATTGGAGAATGGTCTGGCCTACACGTCGGGGAGCCTGTAGATTGGCACAGCACAAAAGTCTGTTTAAAGACTGAAAATAATTTGGAAAAATATGATACCATGTATAGGCCTATGGCATGATAGGCCTAAATAATATTTCAACGCTAGATGTAATTCAACTGTTGAGTGAGCTATATGACTATAGCATAGCCTACAGCTTCCACAATTTAGAGGTTTTTAGAAACACTATTCTTTTTTTCTGGGTAGCCTATTGTATTTTAGGCATGAAATACAATGCTTAATTTTGAATAAAGTCAATAGCGTGAAAACATTGTAATAGCGTGAAAGACATTGTAAATGAATGTCAAAACAGAGACTACCCATAGGCAAAAGTCTCACAAACGGCTCTCTCATAAACAATTACAAGTGACAACTGGAGTTGAGACTACACCAACTCGCTTTCTGCCTTCTCTACCTCCCCTCTCTCAAGAGAATGGTCTCAAATAACTGACACAAATCGCCCTGATTTCAAACAGTATGGGCTACAAAAAAAAGCCAAATGACATGCAACAGACCGGCCGAGGAGGGAGCTACGCCTCAGCCGTAAAAAACATCTTGGTAGGCCTATCATCATATTTATCCGAGGATTAATCTCCATCTTGTGAATCAGATGAGAACGCCTCGGCGCATGCAGGTTTTTAATTAGTCCTCTGCGCTCCGCTGGGAGGAGGATGGCCCAGCCGGCACGCTGACGAGGGCAGGGCGCACCGGCCGCACAGAGCCAGCCCTCTCATTACGCACACAATTAGCACTTAAATTGATGCCGCGTCCTGCGATAATTGGCTTTTCTAGAGCTGTCCGCGAGTACATCTCCACCCTGCCGCAGCAGAGCACGGGAGCTCGTTTGTTTCATAAGACAATATAGGGCTCGTGCACCCCTCATAACAGCTAAATGGTAAAGTAGGCCTTTGTTGTTTTTCTGCATCATTTGCAGGAGTCCTATTCTATTGGCTACTCACTAACACGTCACACATCAATTAAACAGAAAAAACAGAGTAGACAACCCCCCCAATGAGTTCCAGGAAGGGAAGTGGTTGAGGAGCAGGTACTGTATGTGGTGTCTTTTGAAGCTAACGGCAGGCTTATCCAAACCGGCGGAGGTGCTGGTCAGAGGTCCCTCTTGGTCACAAATCCCCCAGCATGCTCTCTCATTTCCTGCCACAATTTGTAACCTGTCGACCAAGACACCCACAAGGTCAAAGTTCACCATGGTGGGGAGCTGAAGTTCCTGAAGGTGTCTTTGACTGGGAGGTGCCTAAAGTGTAGGCCTACTTTGTTTCCACACACTCACAAGGTTGATTCATTTTGAAGATGGGGGGGGGGGGGGGGTTCTCATTTTTTACTGTATTCAGACTTGGAATTCGCCTGGTGAAACACATTTATTTGAAATAGCATCACAATCACGATGGGTCTCAGTAATCAATCCAACACTTCTATGACGGTTGAACTGAATACAGATGGCTATGCGTTAACCCATGGATGTATTAATAGAACGCGTTAACCCCACTTCCTGTTTGATGTGTAATCTTCCTCCTTTGATGATTGGCTGGCTATAGGAAGTGATCAGTATGAGCTCAGTGCTGATTGGCTGGCTATAGGAAGTGATCGGTATGAGCTCAGTGCTGATTGGCTGGCTATAGGAAGTGATCGGTATGAGCTCAGTGCTGATTGGCTAGCTATAGGAAGTGATCGGTATGAGCTCAGTGCTGATTGGCTAGCTATAGGAAGTGATCGGTATGATCTCAGTGCTGATTGGCTAGCTATAGGAAGTGATCGGTATGAGCTCAGTGCTGATTGGCTAGCTATAGGAAGTGATCGGTATGAGCTCAGTGCTGATTGGCTGGCTCTACCCGTCCAGCCCGGACATCCTGTCCACCCTCCACCACAGGCTGTCACAACAGGGAAGCCCCCCCCCCCCCCCCACACCCCAGCCATCACCCATCTTTCCATTTTTATGATGTTTTAACAAATCAGTCCTCGCAGTGGGAAGACAGTCCTGAAATTCCCCACAACACCAAAAACTGTGAGTGAACATCAGGGGGGATTCAGCGATGATGGCGGGGAGTGCGGCGCCCGTCGAACCCACGTCCGACCACGCCCGACCCTCCATGCTAATAGTGTTTGCAGTGCAGAGTTAGACTTCCAGGACTTCCTCCTTCCGGGTGTTGTGATGATAATAACATCGCAGCCTCACGCGACGGGAGCAGCTGTGTGCGGGAATTAGGTTCGGAAATCTAAACAAGAAACATGGTGTTTTCACATTAAGCAACCGTATTAGCATCACAGCAGGCTAGCGTCACAGGCAGAGAAATTTCCTGACAATATCATGTTTGGTATCTCTGCTAAGTCCTTCTGAGACCTACCCTCTCTCTCTGGGTCTCTCTATTACTCTCTCCTTCTAGTTTGGGGGTTAGCCGAAGATTTCATTTGGCGAGGTCGCCATGGAAATGCGAACGGGTGCCGCGAGGAAGAAATGTCACCTTGCTAGTCTCGCTCTTCGCCTTCGTTTAGTTGTTTACTCCGGTGCTGTTGTCTCCGTTTCCTTCCGGCGCTTTCCGCGTGTGTAGGACCCCGACTCATCAGCAGCACTTAGGCAGTAATGGACTATCAGGAAGGTTCTGATCACTCTGATTGGCTGTTCCTCTTCTGGGCCGGGGGAGCGGAGGCTAACATGGAGGGGGGGAGATGGTGGACAAAATGTGTGTGTGTATTTGTGTGTGCGTGCGTGTGTGTGTGTGTGTATTTGTGCGTGCGTGTGTGTGTGTGTGTGTGTGTGTGTGCGTGCGTGTGTGCGTGCGTGTGTGTGTGTGTGCGTGTGTGTGTGTGTGTGTGTGTGTGTGTGTGAAAGAGAGAGGGAGAGAGTGAGAGGACTTCACATGAAAAACGTGATTGTGCCGCACGGTCCAGAGAGACGCGAGGCAGCAGAGGAGGAGCAGGAGGAGGGAGGGCTGGAGGAGAGAGAGGAGGTGGAGAAGGAGGGAGAGAGAGGAGGAGCAGGAGGAGGGAGAGAGAGGAGGAGCAGGAGGAGGGAGGGCTGGAGGGGAGAGAGGAGGTGGAGAAGGAGGGAGAGAGAGGAGGAGCAGGAGGAGGGAGAGAGAGGAGGAGCAGGAGGAGGGAGGGTTGGAGGGGAGAGAGGAGGTGGAGAAGGAGGGAGAGAGAGGAGGAGCAGGAGGAGGGAGAGAGAGGAGGAGCAGGAGGAGGGAGGGTTGGAGGGGAGAGAGGAGGTGGAGAAGGAGGGAGAGAGAGGAGGAGCAGGAGGAGGGAGAGAGAGGAGGAGCAGAGGGAGGGAGAGAGAGGAGGAGCAGAAGGGAGAGAGAGGAGGAGCAGAAGGGAGAGAGAGGAGGAGCAGAGGGAGGGAGAGAGAGGAGGAGCAGAAGGGAGAGAGAGGAGGAGCAGAGGGAGAGAGAGAGAGGAGGAGCAGAAGGGAGAGAGAGAGGAGGAGCAGGAGGAGGGAGAGAGAGGAGGAGCAGAGGGAGGGAGAGAGGAGGAGCAGCAGGAGGGGAGAGTGGAGGAGAGAGAGGAGGAGCAGGAGGAGGGAGAGAGAGGAGGACCAGAAGGAGGAGAGAGAGGAGGAGCAGAAGGAGGGGAGAGTGGAGGAGCAGAAGGAGGGAGAGAGAGGAGGAGCAGAAGGAGGAGAGAGAGGAGGAGCAGAAGGAGGGAGAGAGAGGAGGAGCAGAAGGAGGA
>NC_140239.1:31032045-31049545 GCF_949987555.1 Borostomias antarcticus | reverse complement strand
AATGAGAGAGTTCTGGAATGTTCCACAAGCCAAAGCAGATGGGCCTTCCACAAGCCCCTCCCCTCTGTCCTGAGGGCACATGGCATCCCCACATATGGCCGTCCTTGATTGATTTGTCTTCCGAGAGTGATGTTTGGCTGAGTGTGGGGGGGGGGGGGGCGTCGGAGTCGGCGGAACAGTGTTTTCACCCTGACAAAGTGGACACGCTGGCGCTGGTGTGAACCGTTCCATGGCCAAAAGCAACCAGGCTCAATTTATACGCTGAGAAGTGTGAATGTTAGATGGGTCTTCAACCACCTGGTTCTGGCAAAACATATGTGTGCCTGTGTGTGTGTAAGTGAGTTTGTGAAGGAGACACACACGCACACACAGACCATGAAGAGAATGCACTTTACAAGCGGGATAGAGACAGACAGACAGACAGACAGACAGGCGGATGTTCAGATGTGAAGACAGAGCGCGGCGAGGTGCAGCTGGGAGGTTGCGCCCTCACGCTGTGTTTCTGGCAGGTCGTAGCGGAGGGCTGTCACCGGAGCAGCGGGGACCCCGGTCACCACATGCCCTTCAGCAGGCCCTCGGCAGGGGGGCCGAATAAATCACCGGAACACACACGCAGGCTAGCACCACGGCTAACGCACACGGCTAGCGCACACGACCAAGACTGCCCTCTGACACATTGTGTTACACACGCCCGTCTTCGCTTCTTAGCCTGCCTGCTATAACACGGCATTAGCCTACACAAATGTGTTAGCTTAGCCCGTCTGCTATAACATGGCATTAGCCTACACAAATGTGTTAGCTTAGCCCGTCTGCTATAACATGGCATTAGCCTACACAAATGTGTTAGCTTAGCCCGTCTGCTACACCCATGATACAGCTTAGTGTACATGCTGCAACATTCGTACATTGCTTGTAAAACACTAGGCTGAAGCCAAGCTGGTTATGTTGCTCAAACCCCGGCAGCCTTGCCAGGCGTTTACAATCCCTCGAACAGGGGGTTCTGACCTTGCTTCCCCAGACGCCCCTTAACTCACATCTGATGAAATGTGATGAAACCACACTAGAGCTAACACATTAGCACTGTCTCTATCACACACAAGGAGGCCTTGCTAACAGCTAACTGGTTTTGTTACAAACCAAACAACATACAACACGCTTGTATGGAAGTTGCTAGACTTCCAGTGATCGAGAAGAGATAGTTTTCTAATTTGCAGATGTATGACTACATGTGCTGAGGCCAGTTATGTGAAACCATACATCGGAATCAGGACACATCTGTGACCTTGTTTGCAGAGTGTTGTCCGTGTCCAAATCCATCTGACAATATGAGGGGGTACAAAGTATTCACTGCCACTGGGGCGGCTGTAGCTCAGTTGGTAGAGCGGGTTGTTCAATGATCGAAGGGTCAGTGGTTCAAATCCCAGCTCCGACTGTCCACATGTCGAAGTGTCCTTGAGCAAGACACCTAACCCCAAATTGCTCCCAATGAGCAGGTTAGCGCCTTGCATGGCAGCTACCGCCATCGGTATGGGTGAATGAGAGGTCATTGTAAAGCGCCGCTAAGGTGGAAAAGCGCTATATAAGTGCAGTCCATTTACCATTTACTGTCGAAAGACGGCGCGACGGTGTCCTGAAGTTGCTAAAAGGAGAGGAAGAAGAACCCTCAGTGTTCTATTATACATAACGGGACATAACTCACAAAGATGATGATTTGCAAAAAATAGCCGAAAGCATTCTTGGCGGGAAATGGACGGTGTGGTCGCGTTTGACAGGCTAACGAGAATCGGACAGGCGGTTAGGGACGCGCGTACAGTTTGTCAGCGTCACCTCCTTTTATCCCATAATGCATTGGTGGAGGTTCGTTACCCTTCAATTCGGAAAGCAAATGACAGGCTGTGATCCCAGAAAGAGCGATTCCTCGGGTTTAAAACCGGCAGCAGCGGAGAGGAAGACAGATATGCATTTACTCAAAAGCGGCTTCACAGCCTCACATTAAAGACTTTATTCCCCAAAAAAAACAACACCCAAACTTCCACTTCAACTGGGATAGATGTGAAATAGGAAGATGGAGAACTTGAGGATATTGGGCCGAAATCGGGCTTTGATGTTCCTCTGGGGACGAGCGTTCGGGAAGAGCACCTTTTTTTCTGGACCACACAAGCAAGTTGGGTCACCGGGTTGAAGACCTCCTCCCTCACTGAATGTGGCTCAGGTACTGTGCAGTTCTGGCCCGGCTATTAGATGCAGAATCAGACGTAGTCCGATTTAATCTGGAGAGAGCGATGAGACTCACGTCTCTTCGCCAGCTTGTTGAACAAGGGTAATGACATTTTCTGTCGTTTCATACATTGCCCCTGTAATTTGCCGCTGTAAAATATTGGCACACTCGTGGGGGCCGCGGCCGTGGGATTGCTGACATCTTGAAGTAATCCGAAGGCGTACTGAACGTTCCGGGAACCGGGAGGGAGACAGGCTCGCTCCCGCCCCGGCCCGCCGAGAAGCCGCGGCGGTGTTAGCTTTAATTACGGGGGCCGTCTGAAGCTGACAGGGGGATGACACGCCGCGGCGATGACACGCCGCCGCGCCGGGTCACATGACACCGAACCCGCGTCGTACGGAGGAGATGGTGCCGACTGCACTGATCACAAATGAGCATGTATTCAGCATCGGAATAGTTTGTGATTTAGTATTATTCAGAGGAGCGAAAACTGGGTCCAAATACAGAATAGTCAGTTAGTCAGAAGGGTGGGAAGAGAGACAACATGGAGGAGTGTCTGTGTGTGTGTGTGTGTGTCTGTCTGTGTGTGTCTGCCTGTCTGTCTGTCTGTCTGTCTGTCTGTCTGTCTGTCTGTGTGTCTGTCTGTCTGTCTGTCTGTCTGTCTGTGTGTGTGTGTGTGTGTGTCTGTCTGTCTGTCTGTCTGTGTGTGTGTGTCTGCCTGTCTGTCTGTCTGTCTGTCTGTCTGTCTGTCTGTCTGCCTGCCTGTCTGTCTGTGTGTGTGTGTGTCTGCCTGTCTGTGTGTGTGTGTGTGTGTGTGTCTGCCTGTCTGTCTGTCTGTCTGTCTGTCTGTCTGTCTGTCTGTGTGTGTGTGTGTGTGTCTGTCTGTCTGTGTGTGTGTGTATCTGCCTGTCTGTCTGCCTGTCAGTGTGTGTGTCTGTCTATGTATGTGTGTGTGTGTGTGTGTGTGTGTGTGTGTGTGTGTGTGTGTGTGTGTGTGTGAGGTCATCATCAGGGGTCATCATCAGTATGGAGGGATGGAGGGACGAGGCCTCTCATCTGGGGGATAATTACTCCCTGTTGCAATGTCCCTGTCACTTTCTATTCTTTCTCTCCCCCCCCCACGTGTCTCCCCCCCCTCCCCCCCGGGTCTCACCCCCCCCCGTGCCCCCCCCCCTCCCCCGGTCTGTCTCTGACCACGCCGTGCGGGCGGGGCGCGGGTCCGTGCGTGTGTGTACATATCTCAAGGCCTGTGTAATGGATTGGGTGGTTAGAGCTGGGGCCCAGGCCAAGCGGCTCCTCGTAGATTTACGAGCTCGGCCAATCAACAGAGCCGGCCGTTCTCCATCCGTCTGCCCCCCCCCCCCCCCCCCTCCCCTCCTCTGCCCCCCCCCCGCTCTCCCCCCCCCGATCTCCCCCCCTGCCCCCGTCAGAAACATCGTCCACATTCCCTCATCAGGCGCCTCTCTTTAGGGGAGGCCAGATTAAAAGCAAACAGCTAACCTCAGCCTGACTAGGATGCTCCCTTCCTGTAGGAGTTTAATGCGCTCAAGTCTTGTTGATATCAGTTAGCTGTGGGGCCGAATTTTGCTGGTGCAGAGTGATGAGAAAACTATGCTTTTGATACCAAGAAAATGGAAATCTAAAAATATCTGTGTTAGATTAGAGATTTTTTTAATTGTTTACATAATCCACTTTTGGGAATGGTGTGCTTTTTGCGCCTGGTCACACCTGGTGTTGACATGCATCTGGGGTGATCTGATCACACGTGGATAGGTCTAAGTACGTAGGTTAACCCCTGGGTTTAGAACGCGACTCCGACTCCACATGCGTCTCGAGCGACGACCTGTGATCGCTTCCTCACTTCTCTGTTCTATATGCAAATAAACGCCTACATCATGTGTGCGCTTTTCCACTGTTATTCAAACTCTTTCAGTCTGTCAGACCTTCTGAGCGTGCTCAGGTGTATGCTGAACATCTGAGCATGGAGGTTCAGTCCACGGACTGAACACTAAACAGAGCGAAACACCGCATCGGTCCAAATGTGGAATTATCTTCTTTCACGTTAAACACCTTCAACAATATGCATCTTGTGTGCACTTTGTTTTAGTGGCATTACAGTAAGGATTTAGTGTGACAAAATCCAATCTCAGATAAAACATTTAATCTTGCGTTCTTGCCATTGTCACGGTTCATATAGCCACTCTTGTTTGATCTGTTTAGTTTTAGGTTGGAACCAGCAGACAAAACGCGTTATTTATATGTAGATAATTTATCTACATGTACAAACTAGTTGAGTAGCCTAGGGTGTAATGGACGACACATCACCTTCTCTGGGACAAAATGGCGGTCAGTCCCCTACATCTGTCCAATCCCTGGTAAAAGGGACAGCTTATCCTGTCCCTACCGGACTTGTTGTTAGATTCCTTGGCTTTTCCCAAAGCATTTTTCAGATTTTCCGCTGGCATTGCTGCCACGATCAACTGGAACCACCCCTCAGTCTCTTTATCTCCTCATGAATCGCCCGATCGTGATGTGAATCTTCCAGTTTTCCATCGGACTGCCTCTTCGGCCCAAGTGTAAATCAGACAGGGTGTTGCGTGCGTACTCCATCCCCCAGAATCCATTGCCTGTTGTTGTTGTCTGTGGTCACACTTTAAAGTCGCACTGAAACGGACGTTTGAGATCATCTAACTTCCGTAGTTTGACGTATTTCCGACGCAAACAAGCTATGAGGGTGGGACATATGTTTAGAGGAATTTGATTGGAACATTGACAAGTGGACGGGTTTTAAGAACTTTAGACAGATTCGATAGAAGGATAGCGTTGATTGACGGGTGGATGTCGTGAGATTATTGGCCTAAAATCTAAGGTACCTGTTGTCGTCATCGCATGTGACCTACCGTTTTCCAGGAAGTAAAAAATTATATACTTTGATACAAGATTACAACAAATGTAGAAGTTTTTTGGCATACATCGTTGAATAGGTGAACACTATGACCAATTATGTGAACCAAAATGGGACAGAATGCTTTTTTCATTTGAGTGCGACTTTAATACGACGCCGTTGGCACGTGAGTTAGCATGTTCAGTACGTCCGCTAGCGCAGAGGATGGCGGTTGAGTAGGCGGTTCCTTCAAAATGGCCGCCATCACACAGTCGCCTACACACTGCTGAAAGAATGCGGCCATATGTGTCCCAGACCAGCAAATGGATCTCAATGCATCTTGGGTACATTCACACCTGTAGAGCTGTCCACTTGTGATCGCTTAGAATAACCGCCTCTCTCAAACCGGGAGGGGGGTAGGCTACCCATGGTGCACCTCTCCTCCGCGGTCTGACAGTTTTATGATCCGTTCGTCCATGCCTCACTTACCAGCGTTTACACAAGGAAGTGATTATTGCTCAACGGCAAGAACAGGATCTGAGCCCCAGAGTGAGGCCCCCGGGTCACCTCATGAATATGGAACAGAACCCCTCCGTCACTCCCCTCTCTGCAGTCATGTTGTGTGGGAATGTTACGCTTCTATATCCCCCCATTAGCTGCTGTGAGCTCGCAGACAAAAGGCCGAAATGGATAAAATGAATCATTAATTCGCAACCTAAAAAGTCACACCATACAGTACCTTCCGATCGCTTAAACGTGAAGTGCTTTTTGACCCGACGGGGCTTCCATCTCCTCGCCACCTCAGACCAGCGGACTTCCTGTGAACCGTCGCCAGCCGGGCCTCCTGACTAAACTACCAGCTGTGTAAATCGTTCATTTGCGGTCGGTAAACACGACGCCGGTCGTCCGGAGAGGCAAATATGATAATTGTTTGCGGATTACGGCGATCCTGGAGGCGACCGGGCAGGGGATGTGAGTAAACGGGGCAGAAAGCCCAGCTCAAACAAAGGCGGTGGCTCCCGGCGCCGGAGCTGTGCTACGGAGGCGGCTCTGGGGGCTTACACGGCGCTCCACGCCAGCGCCAGCACGGACCCCAGAGAATACAGGTTTGTTTAGATCTACGGGACACGGGTCTGTTCACTCGCCGGACCTCTGTGGGCTCGGGTCCCAGTACCAGGACAAATACTGAAGAGGAACTATTCGGAACCCGTGAAAGACCACAAGGGAGCTGGTGAACTTGATTAGAATGTACAAAGAGGAACATGCAAAGATGGAAATGTTGTACGGGTTGTGTGTGTGTGTGTGTGTGTGTGTGTGCGCGTGTGTGTGTGTGTGTGTGTGTGTGTGTGTGTGTGTGTGTGTGTGTGTGTGTGTGTGTGTGTGCCCGTGTGGGGCCAGTCTCCCGGGACTGGTGGTCTGTCTGAGCTAGAATGGGACCTGTGTGTGTGTGTGTGTGTGTGTGTGTGTGTGTGTGTGTGTGTGTGTGTGTGTGTGTGTGTGTGTGTGTGTGTGTGTGTGTGTGTGTGAGAGCAGGAGTGTGTAGGGTGTGTGAGCGGCCTTTGTGTCAGGGGAGAGAGGCCTTTGTTCTCCTAACCAGGGAGGAGGGGCCAACAGATTAAGCCTTTAGAAGTGTGACTGACCACCATGAGAGCATGCCAGAAGGTATTGAAAGTGCGTCTGTGTGTGTGTGTGTGTGTGTGTGTGCGCATCGTGCACGTGTTTATGAGGAGAACGAGTGTATGAGAGAGAGAGTGTGTGCGTGGTAGTGGGGATGTGTGTGTGTCTGGAGCTTGTGTGCGCATCGGTGTGGGCCCTTGCAAGTTTGTGCGTGTGCATTTGAGTGCACATGCTTATTTATACGTGTGTGTGTGTGTGTGCGTGCATGATGTCCGCAAGTGGGCGCATATTAGCATGAGCTAGCCAGATCCTGATACAGGTCAGCGGGTCAACAGTCCTTATCCATCTGTCCCTCTGATGGCTGGGTTGCCAGGTTGGTGTGCTTCTCCTGTGAATGGGCTAATCTCCCGCCAACCCTCCGTGATCCCTGCCAGTATCCGATCCGCTCCTTCAAACCTCTGATCCCCCTACACACACACACACACGCACACACACGCACACACGCACACACACACACACACACACACACACACACACACACACACACACACACACACACACACAGATGGACAGATAGGCACAGAGAGGTGAAGACAGACAGGGACAGAGTCTGGGAATCCTTCTGTTTCTTCAGGGTGACCATATGTCCTCATTATCAACCATGGTCCTCTTGGTCAGCCTCATGAACAAAGGGCTACTACATGCATTCAACTTAAACCATTGACTGGCGGTCATCTCATTAGCCGCTAGCAAACACTTATGGACGCTTATAGCTCATTTCGGACCTGTGCGATCAACTTTGTGACGAGTGGGAGACACTCACTTCTAAGCCCTCGTAGGGGAGTTAAGGTTTAACTTTTGGGGTGGGGGGTGTTGAGGTGGAACCACAACCAAATCGCGTGTGTGAACGGTCTCTCAGTCTACAGAGAGGGAGGTTGTTAGGGGGGACAAACTTCTCATACAGTTTGTATTTCCCACTGTATATCTCTCTTCCTCATATCTCTCTTGGGCTCGTCCCCCTCTCCCTCATCCCCCTGAGAAGAGAGACCCATCGGCAACACGTCAACTTCTGATCTCTCTCACTCTCTTTCTCCCTCAAATCTCTCGCCCCCGTCTTTCAACCTCTATCTCTATCTCTCTCTCATCTCTTTCAACCCGTCTTCTCTATCTCTATCTCTCTCTCATCTCTTTCAACCTGTCTTCTCTATCTCTCATCTCTTTCAACCTGTCTTCTCTATCTCTCTCTCTCTCATCTCTCTTTCAACCTGTCTTCTCTATCTCTCATCTCTTTCAACCTGTCATCTCTGTCTCTCTCTCATCTCTTTCAACCTGTCTTCTCTATCTCTCTCTCTCATCTCTCTTTCAACCTGTCTTCTCTATATCTCTCTCATCTCTCTCTCATCTCTTTCCACGTCCCCCGTCTCTCCCCACCTCTCCACCTCACCCCTCTCCTGTCTCTCTTGATCTCTCCTCTCCTCTCTCTGTCCCATCCCTCCCTCCCTCCATCCCTCTCTCCCTCGCTCCCTCCATCTCTCCCTCCCTCCCTCCCTCCCTCGGTTGCGCCCGCTCAGTCGCGCCCTCGTCCTCCGGCGCCCGTGTAAACAAACACGCGAGCGTCCGGCCCGGCGAGCCAGACGGCGGTCGGGGGCGGGGCTGTTTGCTCGGGACTCTCCGGAGCGGGAGAAAAGTTTTCTTAAGAGGCACAGAGAGGTCCGGGGGTTCCGCCGAGAGCCCCCAAAACAAATATTGACCCTCCGCTGTCCCGCCTTCCCCCCCCGGAGCCGTGGCCCTTTCCTTCCCACTCCTCCTGCCCAGGACGGACCCTCGGGCCTGGGGAGCGCAGGGAGGGAGGCCAGGGTGGCGTGTTGATCCTGGAAGAGGCTTCCTCCCAGTGTTCTCATGGGGAGAGGATGGGAGGTTTGTGGGAGTGGATACTCGCGTTGTCGTCTTCTCTGCCCCTAGAAAGACATGTGGCTTCATGGAAGCCAAAGCAACATACCCATTGTTTTACACCAAATAATGGACAATAAAGCTTTGTGAATCTTGAACTAGTGATGGCACTGTCTTATTTTAGCTTTTAGAGAATAGAGAACATAGGTTTGAGGTTTGATGAGTTGTTGATCAGGATCCTACAGACAGGGTGGCGGAATCATGCGTTGGGTCAGTTCGACCAATCGAACGGCGAGTAAGAAGGTGAAGCAGCCAATCAATCTGCCTCCAAACTGAAGGGGGAAGAGGAGGATTGCCGTATTTGAAAAGGTGTGATGAGTTGTTGATCGGCATCCTGAAGACAGGGTGGTATCATGTGTTCAGTTCGACCAATCAAATGCCGAGTCAGAAGGTGAAGCAGCCAATCCATCTGCCTCCAAAAGGCCAACTGAAGGGGGGAAGAGGATTGCAGTATATTACATCAGAGAGAGAGAGAGAGAGAGAGTTCCCCCCTTCCCTCCCTCCCCCAGGTTCATCCCTCGCTCCAGCGGTCTCTCTGTCCTGCTGTGCTCCCACCATCATTCCAGGTTCCTCTAACGCCATTGTTCTCAAATCTGCAGACATCTTCGTGCCTCCAATGCAGCCATTAGGCTAAAGCTCCATCTGAATTTTAAAGTGCTTCTCCCTCGCTCCCGACCCGGTAAATATGCACATGTTTGACTGCGAGGTCACGGGAAGACCGCCGTTCGGGTGGAAATACCTACTTCCTGGGTGAGCTGGCGCCGCGGGTGGTGCTCGGCCAATCACGCGTCGGCTCAGAGACTTCCTCCGACGCCCGTCGGCGCGCATCAGAAATCAACAATAAGCGAGGAGAGGTGAGCGAGGGGGCGAGCGAGGGGGCGGGCGAGGGGGGGAGCGAGGGGGCGGGCGAGGGGGCGAGCGAGGGGGCGGGCGAGGGGGCAGGCGAGGGGGCGAGCGAGGGGGCGGGCGAGGGAGGTTCAACACGGGCAGGAAGACGGCGGAGGATCCTGTGCTCGCGGAGGACAGTCGACCTCGCGCTGAAAACAGGAAGTCTGTCCCCGGATGACCTCCTGCGCCCAAACCATCGTCATGGTCACCAAGGTTGATTTGTTTTTCACTTTCCACTGTAGGATTAAACCGGGGGTCTACAATTTTAATAAGGTCAATCATGGACTTTGGACAGTCTTGGGCTTTTTCCAAATAGGACATTCTTCAGGTCAAGGTATAACCTTTTGTATACACAATTTGAATGTAAAATGTAGTTCTGAAGAGATAGATCGATTAGCTTATGTTTCTGTTTTCCTTTTTGCTCCAGAACATCTTTCTGGTTTGGCTACCTGCAATAACCTAGGATACTTTAAGAGAGTGCCAACAGTAGACATGTCACATTTCTCAGCTGCCACGGTGACAGTCAAATCAGCCGAAGTCCTCTAGCGCCATCTTGTGTTTGCAACAGGCACCTTATCCTTCCTGTGGCCACTGCATGGGCAGAGCAGTCATGAATGGTCCCGCCTCCAGTGACCTCACAGGTCACATGACAAACAGAGGCCCACTGGTGCCTGTCACCATGGTTACCTGGCTTTCAGCTTTACAGGCACTATTTGATATCATGGCTGATACCTCATATCTCATGACCTCTCATCAGTTCAAGACTTGTTGTTTGTTATGGTGTCGACTGACAAGGAGAGAATAATACCCACCAGGACCCAGGAGTTACATACTCGCTGTGATGCATTCTCTCGTAGCATTTAGTTAACACACACACACACGTACACACAGACATACACCCGCCCACTTCCGGCTTCAGGCCTGGGCCATAGCAAACACACACCAGTATTTGCCATGTCTCTCCTATGATGCTTTTTTAGCTTCTCTTATTCTGAAATGTAATTTAATGTAATTTATTGCTTTATAAATGTTCTTAGCCAATGTTCGTAAACATACTCCAGGAGCTTGCTCCATCGCCTTGTTGAGAGGGGTCAGGGGAGGATTTTTACAGCTCACTTATCTGACCCCCGGGTGATTACAGGGGCGGCTGTGGCTCAGTTGGTAGAGCGGGTCGTCCAATGATCGTAGGGTCAGCGGTTCGAATCCCGCCTCCTCCTGTCCCCATGTCGAAGTGCAGTCCATTTACCATGATTACTGTTTTTTTGCTTCCCTCTGGAATATGTAGGGGTGGGTCGTATGCCCTCCTCCCTTGTTCTCTGTAAAGCGCATTGTGTTGCCTCTGGGTATGAAATGCGCTATACAAATAAAGCTTTGATTGATTGATTGATTGATTGATTGATGCATTCTCTCGATTCCTGAGCAATCCCCGAGACCAATAATATACTTACTGTGTTGCAGTCCCTCACTATCACCACTAGATGGCGCCCCCGTTTCACCTTATCCCCCGAGAACACAGGTAGGCTAGGTGCTCAGATGATGCATTATAAACACGTCTCATGAATAATTTTATAGTTTTCGTCACTCCTTGATTCCATGTCACACATCTGACCTTCAACCTTAACAATGAACCATTTCACCTCTGACCCCTAAATCATATGGCGAAGAAGATGTGACAAGCATCGTCACAGAGTGTGTGTGTGTGTGTGTGTGTGTGTGTGTGTGTGTGTGTGTGTGTGTGTGTGTGTGTGTGTGTGTGTGTGTGTGTGAAAGAGAGAGGGAGAAAGAGCAGGAGGAAGTCAGAGAGAGTTAATTAGTCTCATGATGAGATGATACTCCCCTCGTCGTCCTCTCAAGACGAGTGTTGTAATTACAGTATTTATCATAGCTCCTTCATCATGCCCTTTCATCTCACAGAGCTTGGGAAAAAGTCGGCCAAATTCACTTTGCACCAATAATGATACGCGAGTGTGTGTGTGTGTGAGTGTGTGTGTGTGCGTGAGTGTGTGAACACATTAATTCTTCCACTCAACAGAAACATCACCTCTTACCTCCATTCCATTTCCAAAGAAGCAACAAACACGCGGTTTAATCCCGGCTTCATCTCGCTGGCTGCTTTCCTTGTCGCCAGGTAGAGAACGGGAGGGGTGGTGATGTCATCGGAGGGGTCGGTGATGTCATCGGAGCCACCCCCCCCCGCCGCTGTTCATCAGAGCGTTTTAGCCAAAGAGGCCGTTTAGGACGGCGGTGGGGGGGTGTGGATGCTTCCGGAGCTCATTACAGGGCTGTCTGCAGCGAGCCACACTCCCAGAGACAGACATGGAGACAGAGCGCACGATCATAGAGGAATCCCATCCATCACTGCCACCTGTGACATCAATATCTGTCAGACACACCTCTGATAATGCAATACAGCGGCCAGGGAGATGGACTTCTACAAGGGTTAGGCAGCACACAAAAAGGAGGGATTGTGTGTGTCAGTGTGTGCGTGCGTGTGTAGGTCACTTGGAATTTAAAATTAAGCGAAGCGGAGTGCCTAAAACCCCCCTAGCTGTTATAAAATCACTATAACACACGGCCTCGTGGTTTATTGCTTTTATACAACGGTTACTACAGCTATTAGTGTAAAATAGACACACAGCAATGTAAAATATTAACATCTATTCAATACGAAGCATCATTAACTCAATTCCGCCGAGCAAAATAGTTCCCCTAACAAATGGGTTGCCAAGCAACAACAACAACTACAATGCATTGGATCAAATGGGAGGCGCATTAATACTGAAAATGGAATGATATGCGGTCCCAGGTGTGTGTTACAAAGTGTTTTAACACGGCTTCCAGCCAATCAGAATGAAGAACCAGAACTAACCGTTGTATAACATACTTTCGAACACACTGCTCCCTTGCAAGGGAAATCACAACAAGGCATTGGCCTTGGCCATTCGGAGGCGTATTCACTGGTACATCCTTATTTATAATATTCTTGGTCTTCTTCATTCTTATCTTTGCGTTTATCTTTGAGAAAGAAAGTGCTGGGAGTTATGGTTTGCGTTCATTTGATTTCTTGCTGCTGTCTGTTCCCAAAGTTCATACAGAAATGGGGAAAATATATTTTAATTATTCTACTCCTTCTACCTGGAATATGTTGCAACACGACCTTAAACTTGAGGAGCAGGTCTCATTAGATGTATTTAAATCCTTTATGAAGGATTTAGAGGCAGATTTAACAGTTTGTTCTTGTTTTTAACTAACATATCTCCATGAGCCTTTGACTATCTCTTGATCTTTTAGCTTATGTAATACTTGTTTAATTTGTTTTGTTGTAAACATTGTATGTTTGTATGTATGTGACATTGTTATTGTTGTGCTGCAGCTTGTCTTGGCCGGGTCTCGCTTGGAAAATAGGTTTTTAATCTCAATGACACTATTCCTGGTTAAATAAAACCAGGCCAGGTCCAGCCTGGCTTATGTGCGTGGCTGGCTTGTTTCTGGTAGGACGGAAGCTAGTCATGCCGCTGAAATAGCTGTGAATTGAAAGGACATGAAATAATGTCTGATAAATTAAGATAGGTCTTGTCGCCTGGACACATCAGTTCCAATGCTTCCAATGCTAATCCAGCACAATAAGAGCGGGATAGCCAGTTAGCTCATGAGCTCACAACAACTAGAAGCAGCTTCCATAACATTAATGGTAGCGGTCAGTGGCTAAAGCAGTTACACTGATAATAACATAAAGTCATTCCCACCGGGTCTTGAACCCCGGTCTCCCAGGTGGGAGTTCAATGCTCTCACCACTACTCTACTTGTGCAGTGGAGATCAATGGGTTGATTTTGGTGTCCTCCTTGATTTTGGTGTGCTGGGACTACTGCCTCTTGTGGTGCCAACAGAGAAATGCAGGTCAACATTGTCCGGAGTAAGGGAGGGAGGGAGGGAGGGACTGATAACCGGACAAACGCTATCCGAGGTGCGCTGGCTTACAGCCACGCACAAAAACACAGCAGCACGTTGTACAGCGTAAAAAGCAAACCTGGCCTTGCAGCGATGGTCTCGTGACGCGTATGTTTCCTATGAGCGTGCGTCAAAGAAGAAACCCTCATGCAAAAACACTGTGTGCTCTAATTACATCCCAGCGCTTCAGACGATCACAGAGTCCTCCGTCACTAATTGGCGTGAGGGGCGGAGTGATTAACCACGCGCTCAGTATCTGCTGCTTCTTCTTCTGCGTCCGCCTGTAGTCACCACTCCCTTTTTGGAAACCCTCCGAGGATCTCGCTCGCAAACAAACCAGCGCCTGGTTTGTAAATAAACAAACAAGCGGCTCCGTGTAAACAAAACGGCCAATGAAAGCAGCGATTCCCCAGCAGCGGTGTATCTGACCTTTGGATGACCCCCCGCCTGTAGCGTCCGTGTGATATTCCCCAGATACGTAATAACATATTACGTAGAACAGCAAGGAAAGCATTTTTACATGAAAAGATTTTATAGGGAAATGATGTATTTTTAATGATCTCAACATAGTAGCAGAGCATCGTATTCTGAGCACTACGGTGGATTAAGCTCTGATGTGACCAGTCTTGCTCCAGGACATGGGTCCTGAGACACCTCTGTAGAAGACGACATGGTAGATGTCCCTGACAACATCCATATCTGCTTCTGCTTCTCCCATAATCCCTCTCTTCTTCCTCATTCATCCTGCCCACGCGTGCGAGAGACAACCTTACAGTCACGACACGGCTCAGCACCAGTCACACATCACATCCTGTCAGAAACATGATCGAAGTCAAACTGTGCCACAGTGAAGCTTGCTTACCGTCCGACCCTAGCCCCTCCCCCGCCCTCTCTTATTGGCCTATTAGCCAAGCGTCAACATGGCCTACATAGTTTTTTGATACAGGCTAGCTATAGATAGCTCATCGTATTTCTTATCAAGGTATTGGTAACAGCATGTGTTGGCTACAGCATACCCTGGCTATAAGTTAGCTACGTTAATTTACTGTGGCCGCCTCTCACTTCCTGCAACAGATGTCATGTCTATACAAACGAGAAAATCAGTCAAATTAGCGGGTATTTTTAAGAAATATACTCATAATCCGTGAAACTACTAATGGTAGAATCATGTAATGGAAACGAAATGACTGTAAAATATGATCAATACGGATAATTACCTGGAAACTGGCATATTAGGGAATACAGCAAATCAGTCGTTTTCTCGTTGTAGACAGTTGGGTTTCAACGGCAGACGTGTGGAGATAGAACGGGTCTACAACGTCGTAGCCGTCCCTTCAACCGTCACTAAAGTCCCTGGTGTGTGACCAACGAGGAGGAGGCCGTCACATTAGTGTGTGTGGCTGCTACCCAGAACACCTCGCTCCTCGCACTAACAGGGCCTCGTATCAGAGTTGCTGCGCCAGCACAATCCTGATTGGATCTGACGGGTGGGCTGTCCATGGGGCAATGCTCCCAGACATTTCTCAACAGGCCGTCCAGAGCAGAGACAGGGAGCCAGAGAGAGCGCCAAGGTTAGCCGGCCGGCCTGGCGATGAGGCAGCAGCTCCATAGGAGGAAGACTGAGGCGTAAACAGGAAGTCAGGGCAGAGGGGGTGTCTGGGAAACCACGCGCGAAGGAGCTGAGCAAATGAGGTCACAGCAAATTGAGACCGGTCAGAAAGTAGATTCCATAGGCTTGATTCAAACGACTCAACTGAGTTAGTTTATTTCGGGAGATGAGTAGGCCTACGTCAAGACCTCTTTTGTGATTTCCCTACTGGGTCTTTCTCCTGTAAATGAATGCTTTCTGCTTGCTTGACAGCAGCATCTAGGGCAAAAGTACCTTTATCCTATTTCATCAGGCTATATCTGTAATCACGACTGAATGGGGTTTAGAGGAAAAATACTTATCTGCACCAACCTACATTAAAGAGCCTCTCTCGTCTCCGACCTAGGTCAAAATACTTCACAAACCATTTTAAATACTGCTCTGTGCTTGGTTGAGCTTGCGTGTCACAATCGAACCCCCACCCATCTAACTCTGCGGGCAGACCGCTCAAATACTGCATTTGAACGATTTCAAGTACTACTTTTCCTGGTTATCCCATGTTGACAACGTAGTCTGGATTCACCTTTTAATTACTTCACTTGTTGTAAGATGATTAATCATCAATTCAGGAACGCAAACACACCGGCGACGACTCTCTGGAGAGCTGGTTTAGTTACCGGGACGCCCTGTAAACACAAGACCCAAAAATATATATAAAAGAGGGGCTTCGTTAAATAGGTGCCGGGAAGAGAGCTGCTTAAATCATGGTCTGCATAGAGAGACCGGAGAGAGGTATTTCTACAGAACAGAGATATGTGGGTCTAATTGGACCTCCGGCTATCTCCATGGGCCCCTGTCACTAGCTGTACCCACAGCGTCCTTTTTAATTACTCACCGAACAAAAAAGGATGTCATCAGGAAAGAGAAAAACCGGGTTGGAGCTTATGGCCGCTGGATCGCTACTGAAATAGAGCTGGCTTTTCATCCTGGTGTTGAGAGTTAGATAGGAGCAAAGACTATCCTGTATAAACCCTCTTAGATAGAAGCAAAGACTATCCTGTATAAACCCTCTTAGATATGAGCAAAGACTATCCTTTATAAACCCTCTTAGTTAGGAGCAAAGACTATCCTGTATAAACCCTCTTAGATAGGAGCAAAGACTATCCTGTATAAACCCTCTTAGTTATGAGCAAAGACTATCCTGTATAAACCCTCTTAGATAGGAGCAAAGACTATCCTGTATAAACCCTCTTAGATAGGAGCAAAGACTATCCTGTATAAACCCTCTTAGATAGGAGCAAAGACTATCCTGTATAAACCCTCTTAGATAGGAGCAAAGACTATCCTGTATAAACCCTCTTAGTTAGGAGCAAAGACTATCCTGTATAAACCCTCTTAGTTAGGAGCAAAGACTATCCTGTATAAACCCTCTTAGGAGCAAAGACTATCCTGTTTAAACCCTCTTAGATAGGAGCAAAGACTATCCTGTATAAACCCTCTTAGTTAGGAGCAAAGACTATCCTGTATAAACCCTCTTAGATAGGAGCAAAGACTATCCTGTATAAACCCTCTTAGATATGAGCAAAGACTATCCTTTATAAACCCTCTTAGTTAGGAGCAAAGACTATCCTGTATAAACCCTCTTAGATAGGAGCAAAGACTATCCTGTATAAACCCTCTTAGTTATGAGCAAAGACTATCCTGTATAAACCCTCCTAGATAGGAGCAAAGACTATCCTGTATAAACCCTCTTAGATAGGAGCAAAGACTATCCTGTATAAACCCTCTTAGATAGGAGCAAAGACTATCCTGTATAAACCCTCTTAGGAGCAAAGACTATCCTGTATAAACCCTCTTAGTTAGGAGCAAAGACTATCCTGTATAAACCCTCTTAGGAGCAAAGACTATCCTGTTTAAACCCTCTTAGATAGGAGCAAAGACTATCCTGTATAAACCCTCTTAGATAGGAGCAAAGACTATCCTGTATAAACCCTCTTAGATAGGAGCAAATACTATCCTGTATAAACCCTCTTAGTTAGGAGCAAAGACTATCCTGTATAAACCCTCTTAGATAGGAGCAAAGACTATCCTGTATAAACCCTCTTAGTTAAGAGCAAAGACTATCCTGTATAAACCCTCTTAGGAGCAAAGACTATCCTGTTTAAACCCTCTTAGATAGGAGCAAAGACTATCCTGTATAAACCCTCTTAGTTAGGAGCAAAGACTATCCTGTATAAACCCTCTTAGTTAGGAGCAAAGACTATCCTGTATAAACCCTCTTAGGAGCAAAGACTATCCTGTATAAACCCTCTTAGTTAGGAGCAAAGACTATCCTGTATAAACCCTCTTAGTTAGGAGCAAAGACTATCCTGTATAAACCCTCTTAGTTAGGAGCAAAGACTTTCC
>NC_140239.1:31014545-31029545 GCF_949987555.1 Borostomias antarcticus | reverse complement strand
TGAATGAATGAATGAATGAATGAATGAATGAATGAATGAATGAATGAATGAATGAATTGAACGAATGAATGAGTTGTATGAATGAGTTGAGGTAGTGTATCCAGGCAGCAGGTTCTGGCTGTGGCAGATGAGTGGTTGATGGGTTACTGTATCTATCGGGCTTCCTGGAGCTCAGCAGACCCCCACACGCTACCTGGATAACAGGTAGAGGAACCCAGACCCCCACACGCTACCTGGATAGTAGCTAGAGGAACCCAGACCCCCCAGACCCCCACACGCTACCTGGATAACAGGTAGAGGAACCCAGACCCCCACACGCTATCTGGATAGCAGGTAGAGGAGCTGGAGAGCAGAGGAGGAGATGGGGAGGGGGAGGAGGAGATGGGGAGGGACAGGAAACCGGAGGAGAGAACAGGGAGGTTAGGTGCATACAGGTGTGTGGATAATGGGCAGGAAGCGAACTCATAGGCATGAGGTAACAGGTGTGTCTGCCTGGGCTGAGTGTCAGCGTGGCCAGGTGCATCTCGTTTGACTGACGACGGTGTTGTGGCGTTGTCTTTGTCCTCCCGAACCTCACTTATTCTAACTCCATTTTGAGGGAAAAAAACAACGTGAAATCGCTTATTGCTGAAGTCCTAATCGTCCCCCACCCAGTGACAGCTGGAGGAGGGGGGGGGGGGGGGGCGTCAAGATAGCCGGTATTATGACGTCAGTCAGTCAGTTCCCCTGTAGTTCCAAAATCCACCCCAAGAGGGCCGGCTTTTCAATTCATCTTTCCATTGACAAGTACCATAGCACCAAAATAATCAGGAAAGGTTATAGAGGAGAATGTAGCCAAACAGACCATCAACACCTACCCAAACCAGAAACCCTGGATTAACAAACGGTAAACGGTAAATGGACTGCACTTATATAGCGCTTTTCCACCTTAGCGGCACTCAAAGCGCTTTACAATGGCCTCTCATTCACCCATTCACACACACACTCACACACCAATGGCGGTAGCTGCCATGCAAGGTGCTAACCTGCTCATTGGGAGCAATTTGGGGTTAGGTGTCTTGCTCAAGGACATTTCGACATGTGGACAGTCGGAGCTGGGATTCGAACCACTGACCCTTCGATCATTGAACGACCCGCTCTACCAACTGAGCTACAGCCGCCCCAACAACACAACATGCAAGGCCCTAAAGAAGCGCACCACTGCCTACAAACTAGGACTAGAGACTGGAAACATGGAGGAATATAAGGCAGCAGCTCAGACAACGTGAGGAACGCAGTGAAGGAAGCCAAGAGGGAACACGGTGAGAAGATGGAACTGAAATTCAAACAAGGCGACCTCAGAGGTGTGTGGCAGGGATTAAACACCATGACTGACTATAAGAGACCTCCATCCTCCTCAGGAGGTGAAGACACTGCTCTCATGAACAGCCTCAACACGTTCTATTAGGGCTGCACGATTATGACAAAAGATAATAATTGCGATTATTTGCTTAAAATGCTAATTGCGATTAATAACTGCGATTAATATTTAATATATACTATTAATATATAATAACCAAAATGCTCCCAAATCACGGACGTTGATCCCTTTCTTGCTACTAACTCACTGACCTCGTTTCGCAATTTTTTTCACTAACGGCTGCGGGTAAGGCAAGGCAAGGCAAGTTTATTTATATAGCACATTTCAGCCACAGGGCAATTCAAGGTGCTTTACATGAGACATTAAAAGCATTAAAACAAAAAGCAAGACATTATAGACATTTAAAACAAAAGGCAGGACAAATTAAAAGCATTAAATCAAAAAGCAAGTAATTATAGACATTTAAAACAAAAAGCAGGATAAATAGAATACAGGAATAAAAGTTACAGTGCAGTATACTGATAAACATAACTCCTCTTAGAAAGCAGTGGCAAAAAGAAAAGTCTTCAGGCTTGTTTTAAAAGAACCAAGAGTTGCAGCAGACCTGCAGTTTTCTG
Organism: Borostomias antarcticus; assembly: GCF_949987555.1. Classification (NCBI taxonomy): domain Eukaryota; kingdom Metazoa; phylum Chordata; class Actinopteri; order Stomiiformes; family Stomiidae; genus Borostomias; species Borostomias antarcticus. Next base: position 31,027,568 of record NC_140239.1, on the reverse strand, counting down.
GAAGTTTGTTCCAGATATGTGGGGCATAAAAACTGAACGCTGCTTCTCCATGTTTTGTTTTAACTCTGGGGACAGAAAGCAGGCCTGTGCCAGACGACCTGAGGGGTCTGGATGGTTCATAGCATATGAGCAGATCAGAAATATATTTTGGCCCTCGACCATTCAGTGCTTTATAAACAACAGTATTTTAAAGTCAATTCTTTGGCAGACAGGAAGCCAGTGTAAAGACCTTAGTACTGGTGTGATATGCTCCACTTTCTTAGTCTTAGTGAGGACTCGAGCAGCAGCGTTCTGAATCAGCTGCAGCTGTCTGATCGATTTTTTAGAGAGACCTGTATACATGCCGTTACAGTAGTCGAGTCTACTGAAGATAAACGCATGGACAAGTTTTTCCAAATCCTTTGCGGACATAAATCCTTTGATCCTTGATATATTCTTCAGGTGATCGATCGTAGGCTGACTTTGTAATTGTCTTAATGTGGCTGTTGAAATTCAGGTCTGAGTCCATGACTACACCAAGATGTCTGGCTTTGTTTGTGGTTTTTAGCATTACTGATTGAAGTTGAGCACTGACTTTTAATCGTTCTTCTTTGGCTCCAAAGACTCCTCTTCAAGGTTTCTGCCATGTTGTGATATGTCTTCTTTCTGTTTTGGTATTTCTTGTCTCTTGTCCTTGACCATGGCAGAGGGAGCAGATGGATGACGCAGAGAATAGAACAGATTGGAGATAAACAGTTTTACTCCTGACCTGTTAAGGCAGAGTCCATTTCTCTGAAAAAGATGGTATCGTTCCCCCAAAAATGGAAAATTGTCAATGTAGCGCACTGAGTGAGTGGTACAGGCAGTTGAGAGCCATGTGTTCAGTGAAATACTGAAATTGCTGCGCACAGCGCACTCAGCGGGAACGCATGTGATTGGTCAGACAGCATAAGCGCCTGTGATTCGTCCGTGTAGTCCTAGCACACTCAATTCAAATCAAAATTATAATTCACATTAATTGCGGCCTTTTGCGATTAGTTAATCGCATTGGTCATAATCGCAATTTCGATTAATTCACGATTAATTGTGCAGCCCTACTTTCTACGCTCGCTTTGAGAACAACAATGGCCGAACGGCCGTCGAACCTGAGGTGGAGGAGAACATAGAGGAAGACAGAGCACTCTCTCACTCTGAACACGACGTCAGAGGGGTGTTTAAAAAGGTGGATATCAGAAAAGCCGAAGGGCTGGATGGTATTGCCGGGCGGGTCCTCAAGGCGTGTGCCGACCAACTGGCTCCTGGCCCAGTCCATCGTCCCCACATGCTTCAAGAAGTCCTCCATCATCCCCCGTACCCAAGAAGCCAGGACCAGCCTGTCTCAATGACTAGCGCCCGGAAGCTCTCACCTCCGTGGTGATGAAGTGCTTTGAGAAGCTGGTCAAGGAACACATCTGCTCCTCACTTCCCAGCACACTAGACCCCCTACAGTTCGCATACAAACCCAACAGATCCACAGAGAATGCGATGGCTCACATCTCTGGGCTCTGCCATTCGCTCACATGGCTTCTCTTGTCACTGCTATGCCAATGACACCCAGCTGGTTCTGTCATTTCCCCCTTCTGACACACAAGTGGAGACACGCATAGCTGGGTGCTTGGCTGACATCTTGGAGTGGATGATGACACATCACCTCAAGCTCAACCTGGACAAGACTGAGCTGCTGTTCCTCCCGGGGAAGGGCTGCCCCCACCGGGACCTGGCCATCACCATTGACACCACAGTGATGACGCCCACTCAGACTGCGAGGAATCTGGGTGTGACCCTGGATGACCAACTGTCGTTCTCCACACATATCCCATCCGTCACACGCTCCTGCAGATTCCTGCTCTACAACATCAGAGGGATTCGCCCTTTCCTCACTGATGAAACAGCGCAGGTGCTCATCCAGGCCCTGGTCATCTCCCGCCTGGACTACTGCAACTTGAGAGTTGAACATGTTTTTGAATGATTTTTCAAGGTGCCCACCCACATCCATTATATGACCTAAACGGCGGTAGAGCAATTATCAGACTTTCTCAAAAATGCTAGTTTTGTCAACGTTTTGATCTGAACCATTGTATATGATCATAAGTAACCTTAAAACAGGGCTAAACATGCATTTTCCCTTTACTACTCCTTTAAATGTAATTATTGTTAGTCGCTTTGGATAAAAGTGTTTGCTAAATGACTGGAATGTAATGTCATGTAATCCTCCACACCACCCTATGCCACATAGACAAGAGCAAGGGGAACATACTGTATTAGCTGATGTGAGACTTCAACACTAGACTACAGATCAGCTTTCAACACTATAACCCCACCCAGAAACACCAAGCTCAGGGTCCTGGGACACGCCCTCTGCAAGTGGATCCTGGACTTCCTGTCAGACAGACCCCAGATGGTGAAAGTAGGTAACCAGCAACATTTCACTGTAACAGTACATTACATGTGACAAATAAAGACATCTTGATTCTTGTCCACCACAAAAGGGGCACCTTTTCAATTCATTTTTCCATTGACAAGTACATTTTGATTTTCAAATTGACTTTTGAATGACTTTCTACATCTATAGAGAGCAGAGCTTGAGGTGTTTAGTAGCCCTGTATGTCTGCATTTTTCATGTCAACATTCATTATATTGGACTTTAGACCATACAGGTGCATGGACCTGTTTGCCCACTAGATGGAGACATTGAGTAGGGGGGGTGGAGGGGGAAGTGGAGGTCCCAGAGTCAGTGAGAGGCAGGGGGCTTGTTACCTCAAGGGAACGTGCATAATGACTGAGGGACAACATGGACTTGTCCATGTTGGAAACTCGAGAGCCGTGTGGGATGCAAACACCAAAGTGGAGAGACGACAATTTTGGCCATTTGGCGTATTTTTGATTAATTTTTTTAATGAATCTCATCTCACAGTGTTCAGCATGCACCTTCCAAAACAAGTCGCCATCACCCGTCGTTAGGAATGCGAGTCCTGGTCAACAGGAAGTCCCCCCCCCCCCCCCCCCCCCCACACAGTGAGACGAGGGCACCGCTGGTCTCCATGGAGACGGAGAGCAACGGGAGGGGCGGTGGCTAGGGGAGGGGGAGTGATGAATGAATGTACAACACACTGTCATTTCTACCTTGGCATCCTGTCCAAAGCACAATTTAATGTAAAATATGAGTCGGTCCACTTCATATGACAACGTTTAACGCTGATGGATGAAGAGGGGAGGGGACTGTCTCTGCCTGGGATTGGAAAATGGGAAGTAGGGATTTTTCCAAAGGATAATTAATGAGTGTTTACACAGCCAGTGTGGAGGATGGGAACTGTGTAGGGAATGCCTTCTCTTTTTCACTTTTGATTAACTTAAGCTACACACACTGTAGGTCATGAGGACAATATTTTTTTTAAATACCGTTTTTAATGTTTTCTTTAAGTCTCACACAATTGCTGACCTGAAAAGACATTCCTCATGTTACCTACCAGGTTTCCTTGCTATTCAGTTATTGAAAGAGGTCGAGGTAGTTTTACAGAAGGCGCCTATGGCTGCGGAGTACTGTGCACTGACAGCGACACCCATATTCTTATCTACTAATCGTATATCCCTGAGAAAGTCGGGACATCCTGTAGCAGTGGCCTTTATGAGCAGCTATTATCTCCATTGTTGTACAGATTGAATCTTACAATCCATGGTGCAGGACGTCATCCAAAGTTCTTTTGCAAAAAAACAGTTTGCGTCGTTTTCAAGAAAGGGTGTTACTCAGAGAGTCAGGGGGGGGGGGGGGGGCTTTAAGATGGGTCGGGATGGTATAAAGGGGACCTCTCGGTTCCTGAAACACAGAGAAGAGATTCCGCTACAAACAACCTCCAGAACAGCGTCTTTAGCCGGCCTGGTGAGTCGTCCATCCTCTGACCGAATCTTTCAGCAGCTTGAGATGATTGGACAACATGATTGTACTTTTACATCAAGTCTATGAAATTACATTACATTACAGTCATTTAGCAGATGCTTTTATCCAAAGCTACTTACAATATTTGCATTTAACGTAGGAAAAGCCAATGTGCTACTCTCCAGAACTCACAAGTGCATTTTCTTTCTTAACAACAATACATGCAATGCCCTAAAGAAGAAGTGACTAAGAGCATAATCTAGTGCTGAAGGCAAAGTGCAAGAATAGCAATCTAAAATACAACAGGTGCTTAGATAGATCGATAGATCCATGTAAGGGTACATTAAGTGCCATTGTGGAAATCTAAAACTATCGTTTTTTTCTACCAGATATTTTCCAGATCTGATCTACTATCAACATGATCTTGACGGTTTGATGAAATATCTACATTCTTTTAACCTTGATATTAAATACTGCCTAAGATGGTATTAGATAAGATGTTTTAACTGTAAAATATGGTGGTATGTGGTAACCTTTAAGCAAGATCTTAAAACATAGGCCTACCTTTTTAACATTGCTTTTACCTCGGAGCTTTACCTGTTTTAATATCTTGGTGTTCTTAATTTGCATTCTGTTTTTATTCTATTTTACACTATCTTTTAATTTTTAATGCTTTTAGTTTTATTGTTTCTTTTCAATCTGTCGTCGCTGTGTTTGTATGATTTGTATTATCCTTCTCCTTTTATGTAAAGCACTATGTGCTCATTGATTTGTATGAATGGTGCTTTATAAATAAAATGACATTGGCCGGGTTTCCCGAACGTGTTAAGAAGCACTTAACTGAGTTAAAAGCACTTAACTCTAAAGTACTTCTTAACTCCCATGCAAAGGGTTGCTTAAGAAGGGTTCCTTAAGAAGGTTCTTTATCGGGAAACCCGGCCATTGACATTGACAGCTATGCCGTGCTTTTTCTGATTGGGTTTTCTCTCCCACAGCTGAGGTTCGTCATGGTGGCAGGGATGCTGGTCAGTTCTGGTAAGTCTTCATGTCGGAGAGGGGAAATGATCTAAGACATGATTCCAATCAGAAAGTTCAAAGATCAATAATCACACTGCAAATTGTCACCAATTTCTAGTTAACCACGGATGTTTCATACTAGGATTCCTATAATATAATATAATATAATTTCTCTTATAATATAATATAATCTCTGCTATTTCTTTCTTTTTCGGAAAACAGTGACATCCTGGAGTTGGATTACTTACTTTCAAAGTAAGATCTCTCTCGTACTGCTGCTCTCTCTCTCTCCATCTCCCTCTCTTACCATCTCTCTCTCTCTCTCTCTCTCTCCATCTCCCTCTCTTACCATCTCTCTCTCTCTCTCTCTCTCTGTCTCCCTCTCTCACCATCTCTCTCTCCCTCTCTCTCTCTCTCTATCTCTCTCTCTCTCTCTCTCTCTCTCTCTCTGTCTCCCTCTCTCACCATCTCTCTCTCTCTCTCTCCCTCTCTCTCTCTCTCTCTCTCTCTCTCTCATTCTGCAGGTCATATAAGCACTTTGTTTTTTTGGAACATGGATTGAATGTTTAACATCATGTTGGCACCTACTGTCTACAGTTATATCCAGAGAGCCCATTCAGTCAGTCAGTCAGTCAGTCAGTCAGTCAGTCAGTCAGTCAGTCAGTCAATTAGTCAGTCAGTCAGTCAATTAGTCAGTCAGTCAATTAGTCAGTCAGTCAGACAGTCAGACAGTCAGTCAGTCAGCCAGTCAGTCAGTCAGTTAGCCAGTCAGTCAGTCAGTCAGTCAGCCAGTCAGTCAGTCAGCCAGTCAGTCAGTCAGTCAGTCAATTAGTCAGTCAGTCAGACAGTCAGACAGTCAGTCAGTCAGTCAGCCAGTCAGTCAGTCAGTTAGCCAGTCAGTCAGTCAGTCAGTCAGTCAGTCAGTCAGTCAGTCAGCCAGTCACTCACTCACTCACTCACTCACTCACTCACTCACTCACTCACTCACTCACTCACTCACTCACTCATTCATGTGCACTATAATATGAATCCACCACAAAAGGGGCGCCTTTAACAGTATGCTTTGTCTCTGTTCAGATAAACACTGTTACTACCCAACTCAAATTCGTAAGTACTGTACATCACACTTTAAGTTCACAGATCTTGTGTCTGAGGCGACCGTGAGACCACTCTCCTCCCTCATGTTTCTGTTGTGGTTCAGAGTGCTGGACGGAGTGGTTCGACAGGGACGACCCCTCCGGCACCGGGGACTACGAGACCCTCGCCAACCTCCGCCTGGAGAACAAAGGAAAGATCTGCACTAATCCCATGCAGATCGAGGTCACCACCGTCGGCGGAGCGAGTGCAGCTTCAACCGGAGACGTTTTCGCCGTGTAAGCACTGCCCGATGACTTCGCTGACCAGCTGACCCGCCTTAGTCATAGTCATAGGCTGCGTTCCGAATCACATACTGCCCTACTATATAGTATGCCAAAACAGGATGTAGTATGTCCCAATACATAGTATGCCACATGCAGTATGGCAAAAATACCAGGATGTCCTACTACATCCGGTCGTATTTTGCAGTATGCAAGCCAGCAGGCTTTTCTGGCTATTCTGACCCACAATCCTGTGCGCAGCGGAAATGTGCGTCACATGTGTGAGTCGTGACAGCTGTAGATGAATGTCACGTTATGGACAGCGACGGATGTGGGCAAATTTCAAGACGCAATGTTATGACAAGGTAGTATGTCCCAATTGGATGCCTACTGCTTGCAAAGTACATACTTTCTAGGCAGCTGTAGTAGGTACTGGTAGTAAGAAGTAGAAGTATGCGATTCGGAACGCAGCCCTGGTCACTTTTATTTAAACACGCACCAAAATGAGCGAAAACGAGGTCAGTGAGTTAGTAGCAAGAAAGGGATCAACGTCCGTGATTTGGGAGCATTTTGATTATTATATATGAATATTATATATTACATATTATTCGCAATTATTAATCGCAATTACCATTTTGAAGCAAATAATTGCAATTATTATCTTTTGTCATAATCGTGCAGCCCTAGGTCAGGGCCTTGTGTTACGATCTGACTTTCCCATGTAATATTCACCCTGTGGTCCCCAACCCGTTCAGGATGGACACGACTACTGGCTTCGCCTGCAAGACCTCTGAACAGCCAGGAAACAAGCTCTGCCAGGACTACCGCGTCCGCTTCAGCTGCCACCCGCCCTTCTGCGGAGGAGGAAGTCAGTAACCAGCTACCATGGGATATCTAGCATGTGATCATGGGATATCTAGCATGTTGTGACCTATGTGATCATGGGATATCTAGCATGTTGTGATCATGTGATCATGGGATATCTAGTATGTTGTGATCATGGGATATCTAGTATGTTGTGATCATGGGATATCTAGTATGTTGTGATCATGGGATATCTAGCATGTTGTGATCATGTGATCATGGGATATCTAGCATGTTGTGATCATGGGATATCTAGTATGTTGTGATCATGGGATATCTAGCATGTTGTGATCATGGGATATCTAGTATGTTGTGATCATGGGATATCTAGTATGTTGTGATCATGGGATATCTAGCATGTTGTGATCATGTGATCATGGGATATCTAGCATGTTGTGATCATGTGATCATGGGATATCTAGCATGTTGTGATCATGTGATCATGGGATATCTAGTATGTTGTGATCATGTGATCATGGGATATCTAGTATGTTGTGATCATGTGATCATGGGATATCTAGTATGTTGTGATCATGTGATCATGGGATATCTAGTATGTTGTGATCATGTGATCATGGGATATCTAGTATGTTGTGATCATGGGATATCTAGTATGTTGTGACCTATGTGATCATGTGATATCTAGCATGTTATGACCTATGTGATCATGGGATATCTAGCATGTTATGACCTATGTGATCATGGGATATCTAGCATGTTATGATCTATGGGACCCATTTTAGACTAACTGTAACTGAAGCAGTTAACCGAAAATGGTCTACAAGGTTGTGTGTGTGGTCCACTCTGAATAATCTTGGTGATGTTCATCGTGTCCTCTCTCTGTGTTCGTCTGAACCAGTTTGCTGGACCAAGTGGTTGGACAGGGACAACCCCAGCGGGACAGGGGACTGGGAACTCCTCTCTAACCTCAAGACGGAGAACCCCGGGGTCATCTGTGACACGCCCCTCTACATCGAGAGCGTCACCGTGGATACCCTCGTCCCAGCCTACACCACTGGAGAGACCTTCTACCGGTAATATCATAATAATAATAATAATAATAATATCTAAACTAATGTTACAAAGTGCTTTGCAAACAGACAAACAAATCAGTACTCCAAAACACTTGATAAATCACAAACAGTGGACAGTATAAGTACAAAGTTATTAAAAATATGAAACTCGGCACAGGGAAGGTAGCATAAAAAGATCAAATAATAAAACAATTACACATGGAGTAAAATCATTCTAAAAACGCTTTGATGTACAAATGAGTCTTTAGTCGCATGAGACTAAAGTTGCATATGATGTTTTTCTATTGTATTCAAGCGATATGAACGTGAGGAAAACGCTGTGCATCGTGTAAGTCATGTACCGTCTGTTGCTTCCTTTTTCAGGTACAGTCCAACCGACGGCTTCGTTTGTCGCAATGAAGACAACGGTTTTTGTAAGGATTACAAAGTGAGGTTTGGATGTCCGTGTGACTGCTTGCCTGATCAACCTGTCCAACCTGTCCTGGAGCACAGCCCTCTAGCATTAGAAAGAAGGGTTTGATATGATTTGTCATGTTTTGAAAAACCTAAATCCATTTGTGGAATTGAAAAAAGACAATTGGCTTTATTTCACACAATAAACTTTGTGCACTCCGTAATCCACTGCTGTGTCTCACTCCTTTATCTCTCACTCCTTCATCTCTCACTCCTCCATATCTCACTCCTTCACCCCTCACTCCTTCATCTCTCACTCCTCCATCTCTCACTCCTTCACCCCTCACTCCTTCATCTCTCACTCCTTTATCTCTCACTCCTCCATCTCTCACTCCTTCATCTCTCACTCCTCCATCTCTCACTCCTTCATCTCTCACTCCTCCATCTCTCACTCCTTCATCTCTCACTCCTCCATCTCTCATTCCTTCATCTCTCACTCCTTCATCTCTCACTCCTTCATCTCTTTCCTTCATCTCTCACTCCTTCATCTCTCACTCCTTCATCTCTATGTTCCTCTATCCCTCCATTGCTCTGTCCCTTCATCCAGAAATCATATTTGTATGAGTGTATGAGCTCACAGCCACTGTGTGTGTGTGTGTACTGTATGTGTGTGTGTGTGTGTGTGTGTGTGTGTGCGTGTGTGTGTGTGTGTGTGTGTGTGTGATGTCCCCCCTGATATAGTCGGGCACCAGGCTCCTCTCAAATAGCCAAAGTAGCAAAACCAGTCCATATATCATGAATGGTAGCAGAGGCTAATCTTGCAAATCGCCACCATCATCATCGGCGTGTTCTGCAAGAAACTATAGGAGACCGCCTCAATAAAACAACGTTAATAGTGAGCCTACAAAAAAGGAATGAAGTCAACATTAAGACCAAGATGGATCCATGCTGCCTCTAATCTTACATAATAATAAGATAATCTCTGCTTCCCTTATGAACAGTTCAGTACATAATAATAATCTCCTCTCTGCTTCCCTTATAAACAGTTCAGTACATAATAATAATCTACTCTCTGCTTCCCTTATGACTAGTTCAGTACATAATAATAAGATAATCTCTGCTTCCCTTATGAACAGTTCAGTACATAATAATAATCTCCTCTCTGCTTCCCTTATAAACAGTTCAGTACATAATAATAATCTAATCTCTGCTTCCCTTATGACTAGTTCAGTACATAATAATAAGATAATCTCTGCTTCCCTTATGAACAGTTCAGTACATAATAATAAGCTAATCTCCGCCTGTCTGGCGGTCAGTCCCTCTATCTGGTCTTTCCTCGGACACCGTGGGCCTGAGCTCATTTTCCATATTTGGCTCAGCTGTCCGCAGGGCACCCAGGCTAATCTGAACACAAAATACTGCTCCGAGCCGCCAGCCAATAGAAACACTGCTCCCAATAGAGCCCCGCCCCCAGCGTTCCAGCTGCCGACAATGGACTAAATGGCCAATTACTGACGGCTCCAACGGGCATGAGAACCTGTCTCAATAATAAGGGATCTATGCACCCCCCTCTCCTGGGCTCAGACGTTTCCTCCCCCTCGTAAAGTCGAGAAGAAACGAGAACATGATCACCTCACATCCTCATCATCTCCAGGATTGAGACAATTACCTGATTTTTATTGACTGACAGCAGAAGGTGCTGGAATGCGGTCCAGTAGGGTAAGGCAAGGCAAGGCAAGGCAAGTTTATTTATATAGCACATTTCAGCCACAGGGCAATTCAAGGTGCTTTACATGAGACATTAAAAGCATTAAAACAAAAAGCAAGACATTATAGACATTTAAAACAAAAGGCAGGACAAATTAAAAGCATTAAAACAAAAAGCAAGTCATTATAGACATTTAAACAAAAAGCAGGACAAATAGAATACAGGAATAAAAGTTACAGTGCAGTATACTGATAAAGATAGCTCCTCTTAGAAAGCAGTGGCAAAAAGAAATAAAGACACTCAAAGTTTGTGTGTGTGTGTGTGTGTGTGTGTGTGTGTGTGTGTGTGTGTGTGTGTGTGTGTGTGTGTGCGCGCGCATGTATGCAATGACATTTCTAATGTGTTCATAATCCTTGTGTTCAAAATCATTGTGTGCAGTTGAACATGTGCCCATAAATTAACCCTGGGAATGAAATAAAATAAAATAAAAACTATTTTGAATCAGATTGATATGTTACTGAGCAATATCTCTCAATATCTTTTCTCACGCCATCTCTCTCTTTGTCTCACACATACTCACACACACACTCTCTCTCCCTCCCTCCCTCTCTCTCTCTCCCTCCCTCCCTCTTCCTCCCTCTCTCTCTCTCTCTCCCTCCCTCTCTCTCTCTCCCTCCCTCCCTCCCTCCCTCCCTCTCCCTCCCTCTCTCTCCCTCTCTCCCTCCCTCCCTCCCTCTCTCTCTCCCTCTCCCTCTCTCCCTCCCTCTCTCCCTCTCTCTCAACCTCTCCCTCCCTCCCTCCCTCTCTCTCTCCCTCTCCCTCTCTCCCTCCCTCTCTCCCTCTCTCTCAACCTCTCCCTCCCTCCCTCCCTCTCTCTCTCCCTCCCTCTCTCTCTCACCTCTGTGAACTGGTAGAGGAGAGACAAGCCCAGAGGCAGAGCCATGTCTTTGATGTTCTGAGTGTGAGCCGAGTCCTGCTGACCTCCCTCTCCTCTCCTCTCCTCTCCTCTCCTCTCCTCTCCTCTCCTCTCCTCTCCTCTCCTCTCCTCTGCTCTCCTCTCCTCTCCTCTCCTCTCCTCTCCTCTCCTCTCCTCTCCTCTCCTCTCCTCTCCTCTCCTCTCCTCTGCTCTGCTCTGTCTGTGGGAACGATGCTTCACACACACACACACACACACACACACACACACACACACACACACACACACACACACACACATCCCAAAAGTAGCCAGTGTGTATTACAGAACCACCATTATAGCCGGGCAGCCCAGAGATGTTTTTGATAACTCAACACGGCCGACGTCTTCTCTGGAGATTCCAGCGTTGGTCTAAAGACTGAACTGAGAATCTGAACTGAGAATCTGAACTGAATCTGAACTGAATCTGAACTGAGAATCTGAACTGAGAATCTGAACTGAATCTGAACTGAATCTGAACTGAGAATCTGAACTGAGAATCTGAACTGAGAATCTGAACTGACTGAACTGAGAATCTGAACTGAGAATCTGAACTGAATCTGAACTGAATCTGAACTGAGAATCTGAACTGAGAATCTGAACTGAGAATCTGAACTGAGAATCTGAACTGAGAATCTGAACTGAATCTGAACTGAATCTGAACTGAGAATCTGAACTGAGAATCTGAACTGAATCTGAACTGAATCTGAACTGAGAATCTGAACTGAGAATCTGAACTGAGAATCTGAACTGAGAATCTGAACTGAGAATCTGAACTGAATCTGAACTGAATCTGAACTGAGAATCTGAACTGACTGAACTCAGAATCTGAACTGAGAATCTGAACTGAATCTGAACTCAGAATCTGAACTGACTGAACTGTGAATCTTCGCCGCCATCCAAGTGAAAGGTGAGGAACTGAAAGACTGACAGCGTGGGTGAGCTCTTCTACTGTCAAGAAGAAGAAGAAGGAGGAGAAGAAATCTTTATTCGTCATGCAACACACTCCCACACACGTGCAATGAGCGACACGTGGTAACACACACACACACACACACACACACACACACACACACACACACACACATGCATTCAGGGTCACGCGTGAAATGTTCTCTGCTCTTAACCCATCCCGTCGTCCTTCCCCCAAGGGCTGCTGGGAGCAGACAGTAGGCAGCGTGCATGCTGGGACGCGCCCGGGGTCCAAACCAAGCGCTCCTGTCCGTCTTCCCCAGGGACAGACGGCGTTAGTGACCTGCTCTTCTGCATGTTCTTCATATTGGGTTCTTTATGAGAGGCCCGGGTGTTCCGAGTGGGAATCGAACCCAGGACCTTCTTCTCAGCGCCGTGCCCTATGCGGCGTGGTCAGCTGGCCAGACTAGACTGTGAGAGGAGAACGCAGATCTTTAGTCGGTCGGATTGGCTTGATGGGCGTCGCCGCCGACACCTCACAATGTTATCTATGTAGCAGCCTTGAAGTGTGGCCTCTCTCCCCGGATGACAATGGATCTGTGTGTGTTTTTGTGTGTGTGTTGGGGGGGGGGTATTTTTGTGTTGATGTACTGATATGCCCGTGCGCGCGCGTGTGTGTGTGTGTGTTGTGCACGTGTGCACAGATGTGTATGCATTCGTTCGTATACTGTATGAACATTTGTGCTAGTGTTTGTTCTTGTGTGTGTGCGTGTCTGTGTGTGTGTGTGCGTGTTTAGCTTTATGGTGTGTTAATGTTTTTTTTTTTGTGTGTGATGTAACAGGAAGTTCAAGGATATGTCAGTCAGGACTCGGTTCAGGCTCAATAGAAA
>NC_140239.1:31010631-31014345 GCF_949987555.1 Borostomias antarcticus | reverse complement strand
GTCCTTCAGGACAAGCAGGCGTGTGGAAAGTTACTCGCTGGCCGTGGCAACGACAACAACCTTGGGAGAATTCTGCTTACCTGTGCGCTACGAGGCTAGAAAGCTATTAGAGAGCGAACGCTAGGAGATGAATGAGGCAAACGGGTTGGACTTGTTCTGCTGCAGTAGACGAGATAAATACCAGGCTGTTTCCATTCTGACAGCGATATTACTCTCGCCAGCTCCTGTTACTAGAGCTCTCGTCTGATAGCTGTCCAATACACTTTGTTGGCAGTGAAGAGGGAGGTGATGCCTGCATCTAGGGCCTGAGTGTTGAGTGTCTGAATGTTTAATCCAGGATGTCATCCACAAGCTTGGAGCTTGCTCGGCCGCCTTGTTGAGAGGGGTCAGGGGAGAATGTTTACAGCTCACTTATCTGGCCCCTGGGTGATTACTGTTTTTTTGCTTCCCTCTGGAATATGTAGGGGTGGGTCGTCTGCCCACCTCCCTTGTTCTCTGTAAAGCGCATTGTGTTGCCTCTGGGTATGAAATGCGCTATACAAATAAAGCTTTGATTGATTGATTGATTGATTGATTGATTGATTGAAGCTGGGAGTCTGTGATTCTTGGGATTCTCTCACCAGGCAAAGTTATATCAACAGTAAAATTAAAAGTAATTAATAAAGTAAAGCTACTAATTACTTTCTCTATATTGTAATTCAATTACTTTACTGATTTCTCTCTGAAAAGCAATCACATTACTAAATACTACTTGAGTTACTTTCTAAAACCAGATTAATTCATACCCGAATCATGTAAGTGCTGATCTAGGATCAGTTTTGCATCTGAGATCATATTAGACACGAGAAAATCAGATCAGATGAAAGAGAGAGACCACATGCTCATATCAACCACATGAAAGAGAGACCACATGCTCATATCAACCACATGAAAGAGAGAGACCACATGCTCATATCAACCACATGACAGAGAGAGACCACATGCTCATATCAACCACATGAAAGAGAGAGACCACATGCTCATATCAACCACATGAAAGAGAGAGACCACATGCTCATATCAACCACATGAAAAAGAGAGACCACATGCTCATATCAACCACATGAGAGAGAGAGACCACATGCTCATATCAACCACATGAAAGAGAGACCACATGCTCATATCAACCACATGAAAGAGAGACCACATGCTCATATCAACCACATGAAAGAGAGACCACATGCTCATATCAACCACATGAAAGAGAGAGACCACATGCTCATATCAACCACATGAAAGAGAGAGACCACATGCTCATATCAACCACATGAAAGAGAGACCACATGCTCATATCAACCACATGAGAGAGAGAGACCACATGCTCATATCAACCACATGACAGAGAGAGACCACATGCTCATATCAACCACATGAAAGAGAGAGACCACATGCTCATATCAACCACATGAAAGAGAGACCACATGCTCATATCAACCACATGAAAGAGAGACCACATGCTCATATCAACCACATGAAAGAGAGACCACATGCTCATATCAACCACATGAAAGAGAGAGACCACATGCTCATATCAACCACATGAAAGAGAGAGACCACATGCTCATATCAACCACATGAAAGAGACCACATGCTCATATCAACCACATGAAAGAGAGACCACATGCTCATATCAACCACATGAAAGAGAGAGACCACATGTTCATATCAACCACATAAGAGAGACCACATGCTCATATCAACCACATGAAAGAGAGAGACCACATGCTCATATCAACCACATGAAAGAGAGAGACCACATGTTCATATCAACCACATAAGAGAGACCACATGCTCATATCAACCACATGAGAGAGACCACATGCTCATATCAACCACATGAAAGAGAGACCACATGCTCATATCAACCACATGAAAGAGAGACCGCATGCTCATATCAACCACATGAAAGAGAGACCACATGCTCATATCAACCACATGAGAGAGAGAGACCACATGCTCATATCTACCACATGAAAGAGAGACCACATGCTCATATCAACCACATGAGAGAGAGAGACCACATGCTCATATCAACCACATGAGAGAGAGACCACATGCTCATATCAACCACATGAAAGAGAGAGACCACATGCTCATATCAACCACATGAAAGAGAGACCGCATGCTCATATCAACCACATGAAAGAGAGCAGGCACGTGCATGAGTCACTCGGGGTGGCTGTAGCTCAGTCGGTAGAGCGGGTCGTTCAATGATCAAAGGGTCAGCGGTTCGAATCCCAGCTCCGACTGTCCACATGTCGAAGTGTCCTTGAGCAAGACACCTAACCCCAAACTGCTCCCAATGAGCAGGTTAGCACCTTGCATGGCAGCTACCACCATTGGTGTGTGAATGTGTGTGAATGGGTGAATGAGAGGCCATTGTAAAGCGCTTTGAGTGCCGCTAAGGTGGAAAAGCGCTATATAAGTGCAGTCCATTTAACTCAAAGCAATCACCCTTTCATTAGGTCAGTAACTGCAATCTGATTACTGAGAACTCAAAGACAGTCCCTTAGTTACAGAATAAAGTAATTAAAGTATCATTATAGTAATCCATTACTTTGTAATTAGGTACTCCCAACACTAATCAAGACCCCTGCAGATGTCTATTGCAATTAATTCTCTTCCAACATTGAATCTTTATTTTTACATCTAATTTGCATCAGCTGCACATTTCTAACACATTCAACACAAATTCTGCTCACAACTCAATTAACCTGAGATGTACAGTATGTAGAATAGACAGTATGTAGAAGAGACATGGCCATTCTAGTCTGCTGGGCTGTTTCCTTTTGCGTTTGAATGATTCAGTGTGATTTTGGGGGTCTGGCTAAGGGTTATTCAATGCCAATGATGAGTCACGATCTTAGTCAGTGAAGGTGTGTGTGTGTGTGTGTGCGTGTCAGCGTGTGTGTGAGAGGGAGAGAGCGGGAGAGAGAGTTGCCATCTCATCTGAATGTTGTTAGATAACTCATCCCATGGTCTGGATGGATGTGTGCAGGCCTGATAGGAGCAGAGCGATGGTTCCTCTCCACCCCGGCATGGAGAGCTGCTCCCAGGAGCAGAGCGATGGTTCCTCTCCCCCCCGGCATGGAGAGCTGCTCCCAGGAGCAGAGCGATGGTTCCTCTCCCCCCCGGCATGGAGAGCTGCTCCCAGGAGCAGAGCGATGGTTCCTCTCCCCCCCGGCATGGAGAGCTGCTCCCAGGAGCAGAGCGATGGTTCCTCCACCCCGGCATGGAGAGCTGCTCCCAGGAGCAGAGCGATGGTTCCTCGCCACCCCGGCATGGAGAGCTGCTCCCAGGAGCAGAGCGATGGTTCCTCTCCCCCCCGGCATGGAGAGCTGCTCCCAGGAGCAGAGCGATGGTTCCTCTCCACCCCGGCATGGAGAGCTGCTCCCAGGAGCAGAGCGATGGTTCCTCTCCCCCCCGGCATGGAGAGCTGCTCCCAGGAGCAGAGCGATGGTTCCTCTCCACCCCGGCATGGAGAGCCGCTCCCAGGAGCAGAGCGATGGTTCCTCTCCACCCCGGCATGGAGAGCTGCTCCCAGGAGCAGAGCGATGGTTCCTCTCCACCCCGGCATGGAGAGCTGCTCCCAGGAGCAGAGCGATGGTTCCTCTCCCCCCCGGCATGGAGAGCTGCTCCCAGGTCTGGAAACACGGGATCCACCAATCAGATAGT
>NC_140239.1:30995631-31005631 GCF_949987555.1 Borostomias antarcticus | reverse complement strand
TTGGCTCAGAATAAGAAAATGTACTGTTTGATAGAAGCCAATTTAGACATGTAGCCTATAACACACATAATCCACACCCCTGCCTGTGGGCTACTGACGCGCACGCACACACACACACACACACACACACACACACACACACACACACACACACACACACAAGACGGCCCATTCACTAAACACTTAAGTCCACATACAATGGAACTGTTCATATAGGTCTGGGTGGCGGCGGGGGACCAGAGAGCTCTGTCACATCTCCCTCAGATTAGAGGCCGATCATCGCTGATCCATCCACCTCAGATTAGAGGCCGCTCATCGCTGATCCATCCACCTCAGATTAGAGGCCGCT
This sequence comes from Borostomias antarcticus, assembly GCF_949987555.1. Classification (NCBI taxonomy): domain Eukaryota; kingdom Metazoa; phylum Chordata; class Actinopteri; order Stomiiformes; family Stomiidae; genus Borostomias; species Borostomias antarcticus. Next base: position 31,005,282 of record NC_140239.1, on the reverse strand, counting down.
CATCGCTGATCCGTCCACCTCAGATTAGAGGCCGCTCATCGCTGATCCATCCACCTCAGATTAGAGGCCGATCATCGCTGATCCATTCACCTCAGATTAGAGGCCGATCATCGCTGATCCATCCACCTCAGATTAGAGGCCGATCATCGCTGATCCATTCACCTCAGATAAGAGGCCACTCATCGCTGATCCATCCACCTCAGATTAGAGGCCGCTCATCTCTGATCCATTCACCTCAGATTAGAGGCCGCTCATCTCTGATCAATTCACCTCAGATTAGAGGCCGATCATGATGATCCGTCCACCTCAGATTAGAGGCCGCTCATCGCTGATCCATTCACCTCAGATTAGAGGCCGCTCATCGCTGATCCATTCACCTCAGATTAGAGGCCGCTCATCTCTGATCCATTCACCTCAGATTAGAGGCCTCTCATCTCTGATCAATTCACCTCAGATTAGAGGCCGATCATCGCTGATCCGTCCACCTCAGATTAGAGGCCGCTCATCGCTGATCCATCGACCTCAGATTAGAGGCCGATCATCGCTGATCCATCCACCTCAGATTAGAGGCCGCTCATCGCTGATCCATTCACCTCAGATTAGAGGCCGCTCATCTCTGATCCATTCACCTCAGATTAGAGGCCGATCATCGCTGATCCGTCCACCTCAGATTAGAGGCCGCTCATCGCTGATCCATCCACCTCAGATTAGAGGCCGCTCATCGCTGATCCATCCACCTCAGATTAGAGGCCGATCATCGCTGATCCATTCACCTCAGATTAGAGGCCGCTCATCTCTGACCCATTCACCTCAGATTAGAGGCCGCTCATAGCTGATCCATTCACCTCAGATTAGAGGCCGCTCATCGCTGATCCATCCACCTCAGATTAGAGGCCGCTCATCGCTGATCCATCCACCTCAGATTAGAGGCCGCTCATCGCTGATCCATCCACCTCAGATTAGAGGCCGCTCATCGCTGATTCATCCACCTCAGATTAGAGGTCCATCATATCTGATCCATCCACCTCAGATTAGAGGCCGCTCATCGCTGATCCATCCACCTCAGATTAGAGGCCGCTCATCGCTGATCCATCCACCTCAGATTAGAGGCCCATCATATCTGATCCATCCACCTCAGATTAGAGGCCGCTCATGGCTGATCCACACGGTCCTCCCCGAGGCCTGTTCGCTGTAGCCTCGGCCCCCCGCACCACATCCACCGGCCCCTGCCGGAACCGCACACTCCGGCTCGACACGAATAAGACACACATAAAACACACAACACCGATTCTGGATGCTGAGACCGTCTGAGCCTCAAGTTGGCTACGTCCAAGTACTATAGTGTATGGCCTGATGCTCAAAGAAATTCTATTATTTCCAATAGATTACAATCGTTTGTCATGACGATATCTCTATGGGCAGCAGGCAGGAGCTTATATTGCATAATGGGTCCAGTGGGAGTCGGTTCATGGTAGTCTTTCCAGTCAGATCATGTATTTGCATATAGACTAGGTTACATATTATATTCAGTTCATTTGAGCTGATATGATAACTCATTTTATGGCTTTTCTCCTTTGAAAATATCCATCCCTTCATGTCTCCTTTTTTTTATTTAATGAGTGTTCTGTCTATTTGGTTTGGCCATTATTATTAGTCGCCAACTTACTTTATTTCTTGTGTGAGATGGGTTTAAGAGGGAAAGTTATACCTAGGGGTTCTACACGAGCAGCCAAAATCAGAAAACTCACAGCGATCTGCAAAGTTCGTCGGCAAAACGGGGTTTGTTGCGTCGCTGTCCGTGGTGCTGAAACGCCTCGCTGTCCATGGTGCTGAAACGCCTCGCTGTCCATGGTGCTGAAACGCCTCGCTGTCCGTGGTGCTGAAACGCCTCGCTGTCCATGGTGCTGAAACGCATCACTGTCCATGGTGCTGAAACGCCTCGCTGTCCGTGGTGCTGAAACGCCTCGCTGTCCATGGTGCTGAAACGCATCGCTGTCCATGGTGCTGAAACGCCTCGCTGTCCGTGGTGCTGAAACGCATCACTGTCCATGGTGCTGAAACGCCTCGCTGTCCATGGTGCTGAAACGCATCGCTGTCCATGGTGCTGAAACGCATCGCTGTCCGTGGTGCTGAAACGCGGTGATTCGCAGAGGAGGAGCGATAGGCAGTGAAATGGCAGAACTGTCTCCTCTCTCCCAATAGGCTCAACGCCTACCTCTTGGAAATTAGGGGAATCTGTGTAGCTGAGTGTAGCTACAGCCAGTCACAAGCAATACGACACTATAGAAGGACCCTCTGAAGAAAGGTTCCGTAAAGTTAGGCCTCTTTCAGGTCAGAAAGACATTGTATTGTTTCTATAGCACCTGAGTGCATATCCTAGACCCGTATAGGCCAGCCTCACAAGTAAAAAGACTGGGACTTGGAGCCCATACTCAGGCAACGAAATAGATTGATTTTCAGACATATTAAACGTGACAAAGGTCAAAAGAGCATTGCCTGGCTGTGTGTTAAGTTGTGAAAGGAAAAAAACGTATCCTTTTCTTATTAGTCTGCACGAATTAAAGCCATATGCCCTCGCCACGCTGCTTACACGAATAGAACCGTATGGAAATCAAATAAGGCAACTTGGTTGTCTTATATCACTGGTTTGGAATGTACACTGGGTCTGTGTGGATTCTCACAGAACGCTCTGAAAACGCACAGCAGAAATGTTGCATCATTTAGCGGGTGGGTGGACGGGAAGCCGGAGGATCTAACACCATTCTAAAAGAGAGGGTCGTTTGGGATGCAGATAAGGATCATTGTCGGATCTCTCTCTCTCTCTCTCTCTCTCTCTCTCTCTCTCTTTCCCCCATCCTCTCTCTCTCTCTCTCCCTCTCTCTCTCACTCACACACACTCTCCCCTCTCTCTTTCTCTTACTCACACTCTCTCACTCTTCCCTTCTCTTCTGTGGGGCTATCTTTCTGGCGCGTCGGCTCACACTAACCTTGGCTCGACGTCAGAGGCGGTGCAGCAGTGCAGCATAATGGGCGCGTAGGCAGAGTAGTGCCCAAAGTGCCTCATAGGCTGCAATCGCGATTCCGCTGTGCTTGCCTCTCTCTACTGCTCTCCTGCTCTCCTGCTCTCCTGCTCTACTGCTCTCCTGCCGACACTCCCGCGTGGATACCCCTGCGTGTCTCTCCTAAGCCAGCCCATGCATGGGCCCCCACTGGATTCTTTGCGCTCGACATGGATGCCCCGCCGGCCCTGGAGCTGGAGGATTGTTTCTTGGCGCAGTGAAGAAGGAAAGCATGCCGGGACTGCTAATGGATTTAGGGGAAGCGCGAGTGACCATGCCGTGATCTTGCGCGTGGACTACCGTCACTCTACCGAACGGCCGTAGAGAAGATTTCCGGGGGAGTCGAAGCGTACGGGGGATCGCCACTGTGCATTTTACAAACAACATGAAGATTACCTCCCCGCTGATAACTAGTCTCGTTTTCAGGTTGAACCTCGGGCTGCTCCCGCTTCTGATGCTGTTTCTAGGATACTCTCGCGGGATGCCGCACGTTTTGAGATTTGGTAAGATTGTTGATTGAGGTTAGATGAAGAATATTTCTGATTTCGCTTTTGTATTGTTACGAAGTGGTATTCTTTACCCTGTCAGTTTGCACCCCGCTTGAGATTCAGCTGTTATGATATACACATGTTGCCGTGTTGTCCAAGCGGGGATAATGGTAACCCTGCCAATTTATTTCTCGGCAAGTGATGTTCTTCAGAGGTGTGAATGTGAGCATTGTAATAGCATATTACTTTTGCAACTATTTCAACAGCCATTTAATAGGCCTATAGGAGATCAAGCTGTGTGCTGAATCCATACAGTAGCATGAGAGTGCAACAGCTGGTGAAGGAGTGAAGAGCAACACATCACCAGCTTTAACACAGCTAAACAGCTATACGTCTACTGGTGTGTTTATAATATGTTTAATCTACAGCTATATGAAAGCTAAACCGCTATAAGACAGCTAATACAGCTAAACAGCTATAGGTCTACTGGTGTTTATAAGATATTTCAACACTGGTGAGTGAGGGATCCAGTCAGCATGCATGGTCGTTCACACTGTCCCACTTCTGATAACCTACACGCTGTCTGTCTTAATATAAAGATAACAGACAGTCACATGGTATTGGCCCTTAAATGTGAGTTACTTGTTAGGCTATTGGAATATGAGTTGAAGTAGGCCTATAGACCTACAGACGTGTTTAGGAAATTCCTATTAGAGTAGAATATTGTATATTTTGGATTATTGTATATTCTGTCTAATGTAGATGTGTGTTTACATTGTAGGCCTATTAGCATTGACTGCGCTTCTCGCTTCACTGCTGTAACACCGTCATTTCTCTCCGGGAATCAATAAAGTACACTAGGCTATGATAACAACATTTTCTCTATGAGCCTAGTCGTGAATTTACCCGGGGACCTGATAGCCAACCCCCATGGGATTTAAACTGCTGACACCCCAACGTGTCCTCTGCAGTAAATGTTTACATGTCAACATTACCCCTGAGTCCAGATCAATCACTCAGTCACGAGACCAGTCGATCAACGTGGCATTACTTTTCATCCGCCATTCAGATTGCCTATTATTGATTGAGTAGACCTATTAAGTCGAGTATATTATATTGATTACTTTATGATTGGGACCTATTAAGTCGAGTATATTTCATTGATTAGGCTACTTTATGATTGGGGTTTTAAGTCATAGCTGCAACCTATGCATTTGACGGTATATGCTTGCATGGCTGAACACGGCCTCGCGGGACTGCAAGCGGTGACTCGCGGCGGATGTGATCTAATGTTGACAACCCTCTCTGACCACCCCTACTGTCCTCCAGAGGGACCCTCTCTGACCACCCCTACTGTCCTCCAGAGGGGCACTCTCTGACCACCCCTACTGTCCTCCAGAGGGGCCTGCTTAAAAGTCAGGCAGCATCCGCGCGAGCCGCCACTATGGCAACGGGATACGCTTGTGCAACTGCTGCAGCCTCCTGTCCTCGGGCGCACACCGATTTCCCGTCTTGCACGCTTGTCTGTCTTTGCGTAGCTCACTAGAGGTATGAGATAGCGTCTCCGAGATAGTGCCTGAGATAGTGACCCTCAGGCGTCCGGCGGATGATTGATTCACATCTCGTGAGATCTCTCGCTCAGGGCTAAACAGCATCCTGGTCTATTTCCAGTCCTGCGGCGTCTGACGCGACGCGTCACTGCCCCACGTCAAAAGGCCTGCAGCGAGCAACAAGTGGGCAATGCCTTTTCCAGGACCACGGACAGCGATTCTGTCGGGCCTGTCGCTGCTAATGCGCGAGGCAGTCACACCGGGTTTTTTGTAGCCCAACCTTTTAACAAAAACATATGCAAAGTTAATGTTCATAAGCAATCAATTAATCAATCAATCAATCAATCAATCAATCAATCAATCAATCAATCAATTGAACCAACACCCCCCCCCCTCCTTGCCTAACCCCCAACCCTCACATCTTTCAGGCCTGTGTGTGATCTAGCACCATGACTGATGATGTCACTTGTTCTTATGCAAGGCTTTATTGACTGACTGGGATGCTGCGTACAGTCGGCTCTCTTATACAAACGTTTGGATGAAGGCATCTGCTAAATCACAACAATGTAAACATGTACAACGTTTACATCCTCATCCTGATATTACAGTCAAAACTCTTCCACCTCCTCCACGTTTTATCACCTCACAGATTCATTCTACAGTAGATTGACTTCATTGTTTGCCTCAAATATCTACACACAATATCCAATAATGACGAAGTGAAAACTGTTTTTTTGTTGTTGAAAATACATATATATAAACTATATTTTATTTTACTGACAAAAATAGGTTATTTATGAGGTTACATATCTGTAAACACCCTTAGCCTAATACTGGGTTGATGGCAGCGATTACAGCTTCAAGGCGTCTTGGGAAAGAAGCTACACGCTTGGGACACTTGTTACTGGAGATTTTTACCCATTCCTCTTGGCAGATCCTTGCCAGCTCCATCAGGTTGGATGAGGAGAGTTGGCACACAGCCATTTACAGCTCGTTCCACAGATGTTCAACTGAATTCAGGTCTGGGCTCTGGCTGGGCCACTCAAGGACATTCACAGACTTTCTCCGAAGCCACTCCTTTGTTATCGTGGCTGTGTGCTTCGGGTCATTGTCCTGTTGGAAGCTGAACCTTCGCCCCAGTCTGAGGTCCAGAGTGCTCTGGAGCAGGTTTTCTTCAAGGATCTCGGTGTACCCAGCTGCATTCATCTTTCTTTCTATCAGGACTAGTCGTTCCCGCTGCTGAAAAACATCCCCACATCATGATGCTGCCAGCGCCTTGCTTCACTGTAGGGGTGGTATTAGCCCAGTGATTATACCTCCATGCTTCACTGTAGGGATGGTATTAACCCAGTGATGATACCACCATGCTTCACTGTAGGGATGGTATTAGCCAGGTGATGATACCACCATGCTTCACTGTAGGGATGGTATAGTCAGGTGATGATACCTCCATGCTTCACTGTAGGGATGGTATAGTCAGGTGATGATACCTCCATGCTTCACTGTAGGGATGGTATAGTCAGGTGATGATACCACCATGCTTCACTGTAGGGATGGTATTAGCCTGTGATGATACCACCACCTGTGATGAGTGGTGCCTGGTTTCCTCCAGATGTGACGCTTGGTATTCAGGCCAAAAAGTTCAATCTTGGTTTCATCAGACCAGAGAATCTTGAATCTCATGGTTTGAGAGTCCTCTAGGTGCCTTTTGGCAAACTCCAAGCGGGCTGTCATGTGCCTTTTACTATGGAGTGGCTTTCGTCTGGCCACTCTACCATAAAGGCCTGATTAGTGGAGTGCTGCCTGGATGGTTGATCTTCTGGAAGGTTCTCCCATCAAGGATACGCTGGAGCTCTGTCAGAGTGACCCTCGGGTTCCTGCTCACCTCCCTGGCCAAGACCCGTCTTCTCCAATCGCTCAGTTTGGCGTCCAGGTCTAGGAAGAGTCTTGGTGGTTCCAAACTTCTTCCATTTAGAAATGACTCTCTGCCCTCGTCCCCTCCCTGTCCTCGTCTCGTCTCTGCCCTCATCCCCTCCGCCCTCATCCCCTCTCTGCCCTCATCCCCTCTCCGCCCTCATCCTCTGCCCTCATCCCCTCTCTGCCCTCATCCTCTCTGCCCTCATCCCCTCTCTGTCCTCATCCTCTCTGCCCTCGTCCTCTCTGCCCTCGTCCCCTCTCTGCCCTCATCCTCTCTCTGCCCTCATCCTCTACCCTCATCCCCTCTCTGCCCTCATCCTCTCTGCCCTCATCCCCTCTCTGCCCTCATCCTCTCTGCCCTCATCCTCTCTGCCCTCATCCCCTCTCTGCCCTCATCCCCTCTCCGCCCTCATCCTCTGCCCTCATCCCCTCTCTGCCCTCATCCCCTCTCTGCCCTCATCCTCTCTGCCCTCGTCCTCTCTGCCCTCGTCCCCTCTCCGCCCTCATCCCCTCCGCCCCCGTCCCCTCTCTGCCCTCATCCCCTCTCCACCCTCATCCTCTGCCCTCATCCTCTCTCCGCCCTCATCCTCTGCCCTCATCCTCTCTCCGCCCTCGTCCTCTGCCCTCATCCCCTCTCCGCCCTCATCCTCTGCCCTCATCCTCTCTCCGCCCTCGTCCTCTGCCCTCATCCTCTCTCCGCCCTCGTCCTCTGCCCTCATCCTCTGCCCTCATCCTCTCTCCATCCTCATCCTCTCTGCCTTCATCCCCTCTCTGCCCTTGTCCCCTCTCTGCCCTCATCCCCTGCCCTCATCCCCTCTCTGCCCTCATCCTCTCTGCCCTCATCCCCTCTCTGCCCTCATCCTCTCTGCCCTCGTCCTCTCTGCCCTCGTCCCCTCTCCGCCCTCATCCTCTGCCCTCATCCCCTCTCTGCCCTCATCCTCTCTGCCCTCATCCCCTCTCTGCCCTCATCCTCTCTGCCCTCGTCCCCTCTCCGCCCTCATCCCCTCCGCCCTCGTCCCCTCTCTGCCCTCGTCCCCTCTCTGCCCTCATCCCCTGCCCTCATCCCCTCTCCCCACAGGCTCCTCTCACATGATTGTCCCAGCGCTGTCCTGGTTTCAGGTGCAGATCTTTATAGTGTAAAGCGCCTCCAGGCTCTCAGTACAGATCTGCTCCATGTATTCACTCAGTACAGAGCTGCTTCATGTATTCACTCAGTACAGAGCTGCTCCATGTATTCACTCAGTACAGAGCTGCTCCATGTATTCACTCAGTACAGTACTAATCCATGTATTCACTCAGTACAGTACTAATCCATGTATTCACTCAGTACACTGCTGCTCCATGTATTCACTCAGTACACTGCTGCTCCATGTATTCACTCAGTACATGTATTCACTCAGTACATGTATTCACTCAGTACAGAGCTGCTCCATGTATTCACTCAGTACAGAGCTGCTCCATGTATTCACTCAGTACAGAGCTGCTCCATGTATTCACTCAGTACAGAGCTGCTCCATGTATTCACTCAGTACAGAGCTGCTCCATGTATTCACTCAGTACAGAGCTGCTTCATGTATTCCCACGGCTCCCTCACAGTAGAGGGACACGTGTAATACATCCTGCAGCTGGTTGTGGGGTCTGGGCGGCCTTCAGCTGTGAGCTACACTGACCAGAACAAGATAGATTTAGAAGCTACTGTATTTTATTCTAGGCTACTGTAGGTCTATTATAGGCTAGGCTGTATGAGTTTAGTTGGCTATTTGATTGCAATTTTGATGCATTTTCACAAGTAATTAAGGGTATTTATTGGTGTATTATGAGTCTATATGAAACAAGTACCACTTATTGAATTTGGTGCATTTTAACATGTTTCAGTCATCCGGACATTTCAGAGATACGAACGACCTTCGGTCCCGTTGGGTTGGGATAAGTGGGGTCCGACTGTAGCTTGGAGGAATAGAACAGATTGGGGTCTCTAACGTTTGCTTATAAGAGTGCTAATGTTGGAGTTTGACTAGCCTAGATAATGCTGGCTATACAGCATCTGTTCAGAGATAATGAGGGAGGAATTTGCTCAAATCAAGCAGATCTGCCATAACGGGTCATGGAAATCAGATAGAGCCTAAACAACGTCAACCACACAATCAAACAGGTTTGAGTAGGTTGGCTAGACAACTCAGGCATAGAATGAAGCATCATAATGTACACTTTTAACTGGATTTCACAACAGTGCAAAACATCTATTCAGTCACCCCTATAATGGTTGCATCTTGGAATGACTCAGTCATTCATCTGCTCATTGTTTAGACTTGTTGTGAGTTTCATCGCCATGCAAGTTTCCTATTCATTTCCGTTAGAGCGCCTACAGAAAAACCGTCATCACAATGACATTGAGCTGATGCTGCAGAAATGGCTGATTTCTATAAGCGGACTAGTGGGTATGTTTCTGCACAGCTCTCACCACACATCATCACCCAGGGCGAGTTCAGCCCCGGAAAAACCTCGCAAAACATCAACCGTTTGTATTATATTAGCAATATTTAACACATTTCCTCCTCTCCTTCTGTTCTTTGACTGTGTGAAATGACTGGGCAGAGAGGGTCGGGAGAATGAATTCAGAGGATGTTGCCATTAATT
>NC_140239.1:30978131-30990631 GCF_949987555.1 Borostomias antarcticus | reverse complement strand
TTAAAGGAGTAATGTCACTTTTTCTGGGTTTTTATAGGATATTTGCACCAGAGGGCATTGAAGAAACATGATTAAAGTATTCAATATATTCTTTGGTTTTAGTGTTGTGTGTAGAAATGGCGTGAGTGTGAGAGAAGACTCCAGTCAGCTAATCAATATCCAATGGGCTACGTTCAATGGATCCATACAGCATAGCCACTCCCCCTGCCTGTCTGTCTGTCTGTCTGTCTGTCTGTCTGTCTGTCTGTCTGTCTGTCTGTCTGTTTATCTGTCTGCCTGTATCTCCTCGGTCTGCCTTGTTCTTGTTCTGTGTGTGTGTGTGTGTGTGTGTGTGTGTGTGTGTGTGTCTCTCTCTCTCTCCATCACACTACAGTAGCTTCATCTGTTTCCCCTCACCTTTCCTGTCCTCCCCCTCCCCCCCACCCCACCCCCCCCCTCTCACCCCTCTCACCCTAATCTCTGGTAAATGAGTCGGCGTGTCCTTGTCGACACGGAGCTGAATCTTCATTTGAGAGGCACTCCAATCACAGTCTCTCACTCACAGTACGCATCAAGGTGTCAAGTGAGATCGTTGCCCAGTTGTGACACAGTAACCCAGTACGATGTAGCACCAGTCTCAACACAGTACTGTGTAGTAGGGCTGCACAATTAATCGTGAATTAATCGAAATTGCGATTATGACCTCTGCGATTAACTAATCGCAAAAGGACGCAATTAATGTGATTAATAATTTTGCTTTGAATTGAGTGTGCTAGGACTACACGGACGAATCACAGGCGCTTATGCTGTCTGACCAATCACCTGCGTTCCCGCTGAGTGCGCTGTGCGCAGCAATTTCACTGAGAAAACAGATGGCAGTAGGTCAAGACCAGTGTCACAAGAGTACCTGCAGCCGTGAGTAGTGACAAAATGAGTGAAAACGTAGTTAGTAGCAAGAAAGGGATCAACATCCGTGATTTGGGAGCATTTTGGTTACGAAAAAGATGATGTCGCTCAAGCCCAGCAGGTCATATGCAAACTCTGCAGAGCTAAAGCTATTACTTTGAAATATTAATCGCAATTATTAATCGCAATTACCATTTTGAAGCAAATAATCGCAATTATTATCTTTTGTCATAATCGTGCAGCCCTATTGTGTAGCACCAGTCCTAACACAGTAAGAGGTAGCTAGTCTTAACACAGTAAGAGGTAGCACTAGTCTTAACACAGTAAGATGTAGCACCAGTCCTAACACAGTAAGAGGTAGCACCAGTCTTAACACAGTAAGAGGTAGCACCAGTCTTAACACAGTAAGAGGTAGCTAGTCTTAACACAGTAAGAGGTAGCTAGTCTTAACACAGTAAGAGGTAGCACCAGTCTTAACACAGTAAGAGGTAACACCAGTCCTAACACAGTAAGAGGTAGCTAGTCTTAACACAGTAAGAGGTAGCACCAGTCTTAACACAGTAAGAGGTAGCACCAGTCTTAACACAGTAAGAGGTAGCTAGTCTTAACACAGTAAGAGGTAGCACCAGTCTTAACACAGTAAGAGGTAGAACCAGTCTTAACACAGTAAGAGGTAACTAGTCTTAACACAGTAAGAGGTAGCACCAGTCTTAACACAGTAAGAGGTAGCACCAGTCTTAACACAGTAAGAGGTAGCTAGTCTTAACACAGTAAGAGGTAGCACCAGTCTTAACACAGTAAGAGGTAGCTAGTCTTAACACAGTAAGAGGTAGCACCAGTCTTAACACAGTAAGATGTAGCACCAGTCTTAACACAGTAAGAGGTAGAACCAGTCTTAACACAGTAAGAGGTAACTAGTCTTAACACAGTAAGAGGTAGCTAGTCTTAACAAAGTAAGAGGTAGCACCAGTCTTAACACAGTAAGAGGTAGCACCAGTCTTAACACAGTAAGAGGTAGCTAGTCTTAACACAGTAAGAGGTAGCACCAGTCTTAACACAGTAAGAGGTAGCACCAGTCTTAACACAGTAAGAGGTAGCTAGTCTTAACACAGTAAGAGGTAGCTAGTCTTAACACAGTAAGAGGTAGCTAGTCCTAACACAGTAAGAGGTAGTGTTAGTCCTAACACAGTAAGAGGTAGCTAGTCTTAACACAGTAAGAGGTAGCACTAGTCTTAACACAGAAAGAGGTAGCTAGTCCTAACACAGTAAGAGGTAGCTAGTCTTAACACAGTAAGATGTAGCACCAGTCTTAACACAGTAAGAGGTAGCACTAGTCTTAACACAGTAAGAGGTAGCACCAGTCTTAACACAGTAAGAGGTAGCACCAGTCTTAACACAGTAAGAGGTAGAACCAGTCTTAACACAGTAAGAGGTAGAACCAGTCTTAACACAGAAAGAGGTAGCACTAGTCTTAACACAGTAAGAGGTAGCACCAGTCCTAACACAGTAAGATGTAGCACTAGTCTTAACACAGTAAGAGGTAGCTAGTCTTAACACAGTAAGATGTAGCACCAGTCTTAACACAGTAAGAGGTAGAACCAGTCTTAACACAGTAAGAGGTAGAACCAGACTGAACACAGTAAGAGGTAACTAGTCCTAACACAGTAAGAGGTAGCACCAGTCTTAACACAGTAAGAGGTAGCTAGTCTGAACACAGTAAGAGGTAGCACCAGTCTTAACACAGTAAGAGGTAGCACCAGACTGAACACAGTAAGAGGTAGCACCAGTCTTAACACAGTAAGAGGTAGCACTAGTCTTAACACAGTAAGAGGTAGCTAGTCTTAACACAGTAAGATGTAGCTAGTCTTAACACAGTAAGAGGTAGCACCAGTCTTAACACAGTAAGAGGTAGAACCAGTCTTAACACAGAAAGAGGTAGCTAGTCTTAACACAGTAAGATGTAGCACCAGTCTTAACACAGTAAGAGGTAGCACCAGTCCTAACACAGTAAGAGGTAGCTAGTCTTAACACAGTAAGATGTAGCACCAGTCTTAACACAGTAAGAGGTAGCACCAGTCCTAACACAGTAAGAGGTAGCTAGTCTTAACACAGTAAGATGTAGCACCAGTCTTAACACAGTAAGAGGTAGCTAGTCTTAATACAGTAAGAGGTAGCACTAGTCTTAACACAGTAAGAGGTAGCTAGTCTTAACACAGTAAGAGGTAGCACTAGTCTTAACACAGTAAGAGGTAGCTAGTCTTAACACAGTAAGAGGTAGCTAGTCTTAACACAGTAAGAGGTAGCTAGTCTTAACACAGTAAGAGGTAGAACCAGTCTTAACACAGTAAGAGGTAGAACCAGTCTTAACACAGTAAGAGGTAGAACCAGTCTTAACACAGTAAGAGGTAGAACCAGTCTTAACACAGTAAGAGGTAGAACCAGTCTTAACACAGTAAGAGGTAGAACCAGTCTTAACACAGTAAGAGGTAGCTAGTCTTAACACAGTAAGATGTAGCACCAGTCTTAACACAGTAAGAGGTAGAACCAGTCTTAACACAGTAAGAGGTAGAACCAGTCTTAACACAGTAAGAGGTAGCTAGTCTTAACACAGTAAGATGTAGCACCAGTCTTAACACAGTAAGAGGTAGCACCAGTCTTAACACAGTAAGAGGTAGAACCAGTCTTAACACAGTAAGAGGTAGCTAGTCTTAACACAGTAAGAGGTAGCTAGTCTTAACACAGTAAGAGGTAGAACCAGTCTTAACACAGTAAGAGGTAGAACCAGTCTTAACACAGTAAGAGGTAGAACCAGTCTTAACACAGTAAGAGGTAGAACCAGTCTTAACACAGTAAGAGGTAGAACCAGTCTTAACACAGTAAGAGGTAGAACCAGTCTTAACACAGTAAGAGGTAGCTAGTCTTAACACAGTAAGATGTAGCACCAGTCTTAACACAGTAAGAGGTAGAACCAGTCTTAACACAGTAAGAGGTAGAACCAGTCTTAACACAGTAAGAGGTAGCTAGTCTTAACACAGTAAGATGTAGCACCAGTCTTAACACAGTAAGAGGTAGCACCAGTCTTAACACAGTAAGAGGTAGAACCAGTCTTAACACAGTAAGAGGTAGCTAGTCCTAACACAGTAAGAGGTCGCGCTAGTCTTAACACAGTAAGAGGTAGCACCAGTCTTAACACAGTAAGAGGTAGAACCAGTCTTAACACAGTAAGAGGTAGCCAGTCTTAACACAGTAAGAGGTAGCACTAGTCTTAACACAGTAAGAGGTAGCTAGTCTTAACACAGTAAGAGGTAGCTAGTCTTAACACAGTAAGAGGTAGCTAGTCTTAACACAGTAAGAGGTAGAACCAGTCTTAACACAGTAAGAGGTAGAACCAGTCTTAACACAGTAAGAGGTAGAACCAGTCTTAACACAGTAAGAGGTAGAACCAGTCTTAACACAGTAAGAGGTAGAACCAGTCTTAACACAGTAAGAGGTAGAACCAGTCTTAACACAGTAAGAGGTAGCTAGTCTTAACACAGTAAGATGTAGCACCAGTCTTAACACAGTAAGAGGTAGAACCAGTCTTAACACAGTAAGAGGTAGAACCAGTCTTAACACAGTAAGAGGTAGCTAGTCTTAACACAGTAAGATGTAGCACCAGTCTTAACACAGTAAGAGGTAGCACCAGTCTTAACACAGTAAGAGGTAGCTAGTCCTAACACAGTAAGAGGTAGCTAGTCTTAACACAGTAAGAGGTAGCTAGTCTTAACACAGTAAGAGGTAGCCAGTCCTAACACAGTAAGAGGTAGCTAGTCTTAACACAGTAAGAGGTAGAACCAGTCTTAACACAGTAAGAGGTAGCTAGTCTTAACACAGTAAGATGTAGCACCAGTCCTAACACAGTAAGAGGTAGAACCAGTCTTAACACAGTAAGAGGTAGCACCAGTCTTAACACAGTAAGAGGTAGAACCAGTCTTAACACAGTAAGAGGTAGCTAGTCTTAACACAGTAAGAGGTAGCTAGTCCTAACACAGTAAGAGGTAGCTAGTCCTTACACAGTAAGAGGTAGCTAGTCTTAACACAGTAAGAGGTAGCACCAGTCTTAACACAGTAAGAGGTAGCTAGTCTTAACACAGTAAGAGGTAGCACCAGTCTTAACACAGTAAGAGGTAGCACCAGTCCTAACACAGTAAGAGGTAGCACCAGTCTTAACACAGTAAGAGGTAGCTAGTCCTAACACAGTAAGAGGTAGCTAGTCCTAACACAGTAAGAGGTAGCACTAGTCTTAACACAGTAAGAGGTAGCACCAGTCTTAACACAGTAAGAGGTAGCTAGTCCTAACACAGTAAGAGGTAGTGTTAGTTCTTACACAGTAAGAGGTAGCTAGTCTGAACACAGTAAGAGGTAGCACTAGTCCTAACACAGTAAGAGGTAGCTAGTCTTAACACAGTAAGATGTAGCACCAGTCCTAACACAGTAAGAGGTAGCTAGTCTTAACACAGTAAGAGGTAGCTAGTCCTAACACAGTAAGAGGTAGCTAGTCTTAACACAGTAAGAGGTAGCACCAGTCTTAACACAGTAAGAGGTAGCACCAGTCTTAACACAGTACGATGCAGCACCAGTCTTAACACAGTAAGAGGTAGCTAGTCTTAACACAGTAAGAGGTAGCTAGTCTTAACACAGTAAGAGGTAGCTAGTCTTAACACAGTAAGAGGTAGCTAGTCTTAACACAGTAAGAGGTAGCTAGTCCTAACACAGTAAGAGGTAGCACCAGTCTTAACACAGTAAGAGGTAGCTAGTCCTAACACAGTAAGAGGTAGCTAGTCCTAACACAGTAAGAGGTAGCTAGTCTTAACACAGTAAGAGGTAGCACCAGTCTTAACACAGTAAGAGGTAGCACCAGTCCTAACACAGTAAGAGGTAGCTAGTCTTAACACAGTAAGAGGTAGTGTTAGTCTTAACACAGTAAGAGGTAGCTAGTCTTAACACAGTAAGAGGTAGCACCAGTCTTAACACAGTAAGAGGTAGCGCCAGTCCTAACACAGTAAGAGGTAGCTAGTCTTAACACAGTAAGATGTAGCTAGTCCTAACACAGTAAGATGTAGCACTAGTCTTAACACAGTAAGAGGTAGCACCAGTCCTAACACAGTAAGAGGTAGCACCAGTCTTAACACAGTAAGAGGTAGCACCAGTCTTAACACAGTAAGAGGTAGCTAGTCTTAACACAGTAAGAGGTAGCACCAGTCTTAACACAGTAAGAGGTAGCACCAGTCTTAACACAGTAAGAGGTAGCTAGCCTTAACACAGTAAGAGGTAGAACCAGTCTTAACACAGTAAGAGGTAGCACCAGTCTTAACACAGTAAGAGGTAGAACCAGTCTTAACACAGTAAGAGGTAGAACCAGTCTTAACACAGTAAGAGTTAGAACCAGTCCTAACACAGTACGATGTAGCACTAGTCTTAACACAGTAAGAGGTAGCTAGTCTTAACACAGTAAGAGGTAGCACCAGTCTTAACACAGTAAGAGGTAGCTAGTCTTAACACAGTAAGAGGTAGCTAGTCTTAACACAGTAAGATGTAGCACCAGTCTTAACACAGTAAGAGGTAGAACCAGTCTTAACACAGTAAGAGGTAGCACCAGTCTTAACACAGTAAGAGGTAGCTAGTCTTAACACAGTAAGAGGTAGCTAGTCTTAACACAGTAAGAGGTAGCTAGTCTTAACACAGTAAGAGGAAGCACTAGTCTTAACACAGTAAGAGGTAGCACCAGTCTTAACACAGTAAGAGGTAGCTAGCCTTAACACAGTAAGAGGTAGAACCAGTCTTAACACAGTAAGAGGTAGCACCAGTCTTAACACAGTAAGAGGTAGCACCAGTCTTAACACAGTAAGAGGTAGCACCAGTCTTAACACAGTAAGAGGTAGCTAGTCCTAACACAGTAAGAGGTAGCACCAGTCTTAACACAGTAAGAGGTAGCTAGTCTTAACACAGTAAGAGGTAGCTAGTCTTAACACAGTAAGAGGTAGCTAGTCTGAACACAGTAAGATGTAGCACCAGTCTTAACACAGTTAGAGGTAGCTAGTCTGAACACAGTAAGATGTAGCTAGTCTTAACACAGTAAGAGGTAGCTAGTCTGAACACAGTAAGATGTAGCTAGTCTTAACACAGTAAGAGGTAGCTAGTCTTAACACAGTAAGAGGTAGCTAGTCTTAACACAGTAAGAGGTAGCACCAGTCTTAACACAGTAAGAGGTATCTAGTCCTAACACAGTAAGATGTAGCACCAGTCTTAACACAGTAAGATGTAGCTAGTCTTAACACAGTAAGAGGTAGCTAGTCTTAACACAGTAAGATGTAGCACCAGTCTTAACACAGTAAGATGTAGCTAGTCTTAACACAGTAAGAGGTAGCTAGTCTTAACACAGTAAGAGGTAGAACCAGTCTTAACACAGTAAGAGGTAGCACCAGTCTTAACACAGTAAGAGGTAGCTAGCCTTAACACAGTAAGAGGTAGAACCAGTCTTAACACAGTAAGAGGTAGCACCAGTCTTAACACAGTAAGAGGTAGAACCAGTCTTAACACAGTAAGAGGTAGAACCAGTCTTAACACAGTAAGAGTTAGAACCAGTCCTAACACAGTACGATGTAGCACTAGTCTTAACACAGTAAGAGGTAGCTAGTCTTAACACAGTAAGAGGTAGCACCAGTCTTAACACAGTAAGAGGTAGCTAGTCTTAACACAGTAAGATGTAGCACCAGTCTTAACACAGTAAGAGGTAGAACCAGTCTTAACACAGTAAGAGGTAGCACCAGTCTTAACACAGTAAGAGGTAGCTAGTCTTAACACAGTAAGAGGTAGCTAGTCTTAACACAGTAAGAGGTAGCTAGTCTTAACACAGTAAGAGGTAGAACCAGTCTTAACACAGTAAGAGGTAGAACCAGTCTTAACACAGTAAGAGTTAGAACCAGTCCTAACACAGTACGATGTAGCACTAGTCTTAACACAGTAAGAGGTAGCTAGTCTTAACACAGTAAGAGGTAGCACCAGTCTTAACACAGTAAGAGGTAGCTAGTCTTAACACAGTAAGAGGTAGCTAGTCTTAACACAGTAAGATGTAGCACCAGTCTTAACACAGTAAGAGGTAGAACCAGTCTTAACACAGTAAGAGGTAGCACCAGTCTTAACACAGTAAGAGGTAGCTAGTCTTAACACAGTAAGAGGTAGCTAGTCTTAACACAGTAAGAGGTAGCTAGTCTTAACACAGTAAGAGGTAGCACTAGTCTTAACACAGTAAGAGGTAGCACCAGTCTTAACACAGTAAGAGGTAGCTAGCCTTAACACAGTAAGAGGTAGAACCAGTCTTAACACAGTAAGAGGTAGCACCAGTCTTAACACAGTAAGAGGTAGCACCAGTCTTAACACAGTAAGAGGTAGCACCAGTCTTAACACAGTAAGAGGTAGCTAGTCCTAACACAGTAAGAGGTAGCACCAGTCTTAACACAGTAAGAGGTAGCTAGTCTTAACACAGTAAGAGGTAGCTAGTCTTAACACAGTAAGAGGTAGCTTGTCTGAACACAGTAAGAGGTAGCTAGTCTTAACACAGTAAGAGGTAGCTTGTCTTAACACAGTAAGAGGTAGCTAGTCTGAACACAGTAAGAGGTAGCTAGTCTTAACACAGTAAGAGGTAGCTAGTCTTAACACAGTAAGAGGTAGCACTAGTCCTAACACAGTAAGAGGTAGCTAGTCTGAACACAGTAAGAGGTAGCTAGTCTTAACACAGTAAGAGGTAGCACCAGTCTTAACACAGTAAGAGGTAGCACTAGTCTTAACACAGTAAGAGGTAGAACCAGTCTTAACACAGTAAGAGGTAGCTAGTCTTAACACAGTAAGAGGTAGAACCAGTCTTAACACAGTAAGATGTAGCACTAGTCTTAACACAGTAAGAGGTAGCACTAGTCTTAACACAGTAAGAGGTAGCACTAGTCTTAACACAGTAAGAGGTAGCACCAGTCTTAACACAGTAAGAGGTAGAACCAGTCTTAACACAGTAAGAGGTAGCTAGTCTTAACACAGTAAGAGGTAGAACCAGTCTTAACACAGTAAGAGGTAGCTAGTCTTAACACAGTAAGAGGTAGCACTAGTCTTAACACAGTAAGAGGTAGCTAGTCTTAACACAGTAAGATGTAGCACCAGTCTTAACACAGTAAGAGGTAGCTAGTCCTAACACAGTAAGAGGTAGCACTAGTCTTAACACAGTAAGAGGTAGCACTAGTCTTAACACAGTAAGAGGTAGCTAGTCTTAACACAGTACGATGCAGCACCAGTTTGGTCTCTGTGGTGAAAGCATGTGTAGCCAATCAGCACATTGAACTCTTGGCACACGTCCAAATTCCATTTCCAACCTCAGCCTGTGTGATGAACCCAGCGCCTGCGAGGCTGTAGTCCTGCTGAGCGCCCACATATCTGATCATTATCAGCAGCCGCGTTGAGGACTACAATACCCTCAATACCCTCTGCCCTGCCGGCGCTCTGATATGGCAGCCCGGCCGTGGACATGAAAAGAGCCGCCTCCTGAATGAATTGTTGACCTTTGGCTGCGACTCCTGATAATGACTGCTCAGCTACACGACACACATTCTACACTCGCTCTGTGTGATGTCACAATGGGCCCAGTATGGTAATTAGATGAGGAACAGAGGGAGAGGAGACGGATGGAGAGAGAGAGAGAGAGGGGGATGGCGAGAGAGAGAGAGAGAGAGAGAGAGATGGAGAGAGAGAGAGAGAGATGGAGAGTGAGAGAGGGATGGAGAGAGAGGGATAGAGAGAGAGAAGGATGGAGAGGGAGAGGGAGAGAGGGATGCAGAGAGGGGCTTCTGTAGAGGAAGGGAGGGAGGGAGAGAGGGAGAACGAGTGCGAGGGAGGGAGACATATATTCCTCTGCTGTTCACTGCAAACTAAATTGAACAGATTTTTTTCCTGGTCAAGGTTAAATGTCTCAGATGTTGGTGGATCTTTGTGGAACTGGGGGTGAATCTGAATGGGCGCGGGGCAGAGCTCCGTCTCATTGGCAGTGTGGAGGTTTGGGGGGAGAATGTGTCGTATCCTGGGTACCCTGGCCAGCTGGATCTGCTGAGTGTGTGTTTGAATACAGTCGGCCAGTCAGCGAAGAGAACAGCTCAGTTCAACCTTTATTTATACCAGTAAAGCACTGAGGCTTCCCCCATTTACAGTATTGACGAGTTCACACAGATACACAAATAACAACAGAACAAATAAAATATTCAATAAATAAATAAATAAAGAAATAAAGAAATAAAGAAATAAAGAAATAAAGAAATAAAGAATTAAAGAATTAAAGAATTAAAATTAAAATTAAAATTAAAATTAAAATTAAAATTAAAATTAAAATTATTATAATAATAATTAAAAACAGTTACAGGTCGAAGTACAAATGCCAAGAGCCAAGGATTTAAACTCTGCACCTGAAGGAAGTGCCTCCATCTTTAGTCTGTTGTAGAGTATTCCAGGTATAAGGAACATCATGGACTAAAGCAGATCTCTCGAGTTCAGAGCGCAGACGAGGAACCCGGCGGAACCCCCAGCAGAACCGGCGCCGGTCTCGTCTGATCTCCCGGACCCGGGGGGGCGGCCCGGAGGTGGAGGCCGGGCCAGACCTGGCAGACGGGTTCTGGGGCGGGTCCAGACACGCCGTGACTCGTTACGCCTTAACGACAGCGGCTGCTAACGGGTGCTAATGTGAACATAATGTCCTCGTGTTTTCTCACCTGGGTTCATCATTGACACGCACAACATGCACACACACACACACACAGATGGAGTTGGAACGGAAACACATACACACACACACACACACACACAGAGAAAGACAGGGACCGCACACACTCTCTGTTCTCCTCAGTGCTGGACTCATGCCTGTCCTAGCCTGCAGCGGCTAATTAGCATATCTGGCGCCTGCTTAGGCTTGATTAAAACTCGCTTTACACTGAGCTGCATGGCGAGGGCACCATCTGTCACCTGCTGATGTCACCATCAGACATGTCGCCTCCACAAGGAGAGAGAGAGGGGGAGGAGAGAGAGGGAGGGAGGAGGGGGAGAGAGAGGGGGAGGAGAGAGAGAGAGAAAGGGAGGGAGGAGAGGGAGTGAGGAGAGAGAGAGGGGGAGGGAGGAGAGAGGGAGGAGAGAGAGGGAGGAGAGAGAGAGGGAGGGAGGAGAGGGAGTGAGGAGAGAGAGAGGGGGAGGGAGGAGAGAGGAAGGAGAGAGAGGGAGTGAGGAGGGGGAGAGAGAGGGAGGGAGGGAGAGAGAGAGGGGTAGGAGAGAGAGAGAGGGAGGGAGGAAGGGGAGAGAGAGGGGGAGGAGAGAGAGAGAATGTGAGGACAAAGAGAGGGAAGGAGGTGGAGAGCATTCTGTTCAACAGCTGTGTCTGCTCATTCAGGATGACCCGGAAACCCGACCTTAAAGCAAATATAGCAGCGTATCTAACGAGCAGGATATCTAACGAGCAGGATATCTAACGAGCAGGATATCTAACGAGCAGGATATCTAACGAGCAGGATACATGATGGTGATTTATGCTCACGAGAGGCAGCTTCGTCATTCAAGACAGATCCGTCGTCGTTCATCACGCTCAAGCGTCACGGGCATGATGAATGATCTGTTTGTGTGTGTGTGTGCATTTTTGTGCACGCGTATGTGTAGGCTTGTGCGCGTGCGTGTGTGTATGCATGTGTGTGTGTGTGTGTGTGTGTACGCTTACCTCATGTGCATATGCAAGCGCATGCATATGTCCTTCTTTCCTTGCTGGCGGTGTCTGTAGGCATCGTTATGAGACAGAAACAGAGACCGTATTCGAGCAGAGAAGATTCTGAGATGACCACAAGTGCTCAGGGGTTCCTGGAACATATTCCATGCTCTAACAGACCTGTGGAAACACACACACACACACACACACACACACACACACACACACACACACAAACACACACACACACACACACACACACACTGGAACTGGCAGTCTGGCACAATTAGTCCCGAAGAGCTTCCCCCGCTTAACAAATTAGCACACAGTCGTCTGATGGGAGTTTAGCACATCCACGTTGAGTACTTTGGTGTAATTAGCTCAGGCTGTGGAGAGAATGGGGAATTAGCATAAGCAGCCTGAACCTGCAAATGAGCACATCTGAGGTCAGAGTGCGCTTCTGGAAGATGGATGCGATCGGACGGTCTTTGGGTAGCGTGGCGTGATCCGGTACGGCGGCGGAGAATCTGAGGACCGTCGGGGGTCCAGACTCAGCTCTTGAATGCTATTGATTAATTGCCGATAAGAATTTACTCGTAAGATTTGGTTACTCGATTAATTGCTTGTGAATGAAACAGACCTTTTTTGGGGGGAATGAATATTATCAACGGGAGTTGAGTGAAATGTAATCATGATTTAGGGTCTGACTGCACATGAGGGCCACGCCGTGTAGTGAAGGATGATTGGGACGCCGGGAAATTTCAACGACACAGCGGAAGAAAGACACAAAAATGAAGCGAGCGAAGCGCAGTCCAGCGTGGGACGTTCTTATCAGTTGATCAACTATCGTTTGTTAAGA
>NC_140239.1:30965631-30973131 GCF_949987555.1 Borostomias antarcticus | reverse complement strand
GCTCCACAGCTGCTAGAAAGTAACAAATTCAGTGTCAATGTTTGACCCCCCATCCTTAACATGTAACTGAACAGCATGTTACTGTTAATGGAACGCCTACTTTAGCTGTTGTACAGTATGTATGTGTCAGGTGGGAAACCCAACTATGTCCAGCTAGAGACCATGAACCAACCCAACTATGTCCAGCTAGAGACCATGAACCAACCCAACTATGTCCAGCTAGAGACCATGAACCAACCCAACTATGTCCAGCTAGAGACCATGAACCAACCCAACTATGTCCAGCTAGAGACCATGAACCAACCCAACTATGTCCAGTTAGAGACCATGAACCAACCCAACTATGTCCAGCTAGAGACCATGAACCAACCCAACTATGTCCAGTTAGAGACCATGAACCAACCCAACTATGTCCAGTTAGAGACCATGAACCAACCCAACTCTGTCCAGCTAGAGACCATGAACCAACCCAACTCTGTCCAGTTAGAGACCATGAACCAACCCAACTATGTCCAGTTAGAGACCATGAACCAACCCAACTATGTCCAGCTAGAGACCATGAACCAACCCAACTATGTCCAGCTAGAGACCATGAACCAACCCAACTATGTCCAGTTAGAGACCATGAACCAACCCAACTCTGTCCAGTTAGAGACCATGAACCAACCCAACTCTGTCCAGTTAGAGACCATGAACCAACCCAACTCTGTCCAGTTAGAGACCATGAACCAACCCAACTCTGATTAGAGACCATGAACCAACCCAACTCTGTCCAGTTAGAGACCATGAACCAACCCAACTCTGTCCAGCTAGAGACCATGAACCAACCCAACTATGTCCAGTTAGAGACCATGAACCAACCCAACTCTGTCCAGTTAGAGACCATGAACCAACCCAACTCTGTTAGTCCAGTTAGAGACCATGAACCAACCCAACTCTGTCCAGTTAGAGACCATGAACCAACCCAACTCTGTCCAGTTAGAGACCATGAACCAACCCAACTCTGTTAGTCCAGTTAGAGACCATGAACCAACCCAACTCTGTTAGTCCAGTTAGAGACCATGAACCAACTCAACTCTGTCCAGTTAGAGACCATGAACCAACCCAACTATGTCCAGCTAGAGACCATGAACCAACCCAACTCTGTCCAGTTAGAGACCATGAACCAACCCAGCTATGTCCAGTTAGAGACCATGAACCAACCCAACTCTGTTAGTCCAGCTAGAGACCATGAACCAACCCAACTCTGTCCAGCTAGAGACCATGAACCAACCCAACTATGTCCAGTTAGAGACCATGAACCAACCCAACTCTGTCCAGCTAGAGACCATGAACCAACCCAACTATGTCCAGTTAGAAACTCCCTCCATCTCCCCTCCATCCCTCCCTCCCTCCCTCCCTCCATCTCCCCTCCCTCCCTCCCTCCCTCCCTCCCTCCCTCCCTCCCTCCCTCCCTCCCTCCCTCCCTCCCTCCCTCCCTCCCTCCATCTCCCCTCCCTCCCTCCCTCCCTCCCTCCCTCCCTCCCTCCCTCCCTCCCTCCCTCCCTCCCTCTCCCCTCCCTCCCTCCAACTCCCTCCAATGCCATTTAAGACAAAGTTGAGGAAATTCAATAGCAAAGCACGTGAAAGGAGTTGAGAGTGAACCTTCTCAACGGTTTAAACGATCCACCCTTCAGCTGTGTAGCTTTCTAAACCATATCGACCTCCCAGCCCCTCTTCAAGCTCAGAGTGGAGAAGTCCATGGCGGTTTCAGCGCGAGGAAATAACGATTAAACTCGTTCTCGTCTGTCTCTTCTCTTCCCCCACAGGAGGAATATTTGAGTCCATCGAAAGTAGCTCTTCAGGAGCGGAGGAATTAGCCTTTAAGTTTGCCCTGAACACCATCAACAGGAACCGCACACTGCTACCCAACACCACCCTCACCTATGACATCCAGAGGATCAACGTCTTCGACAGCTTTGAGGCCTCCAGGAAAGGTGAGGGCTGGTGATGAGGATGATGATGAGGATGAGGATGAGGATGATGATGGTGATGGTGATGGTGATGGTGATGGTGATGGTGATGGTGATGGTGATGATGAGGATGGTGAGGATGAGGATGAGGATGAGGATGATGAGGATGATGAGGATGAGGATGATGAGGATGATGGTGATGATGATGATGATGGTAATGATGATGAGGATGCTGATGCTGATGATGATGATGATGATGATGATGGTGATGATGATGATGGTGGTGATGATGGTGGTGATGATGATGATGGTGGTGATGATGATGATGGTGGTGATGATGAGGATGATGATGATGATGATGATGATGATGGTGGTGATGATGATGGTGATGATGATGATGATGATGATGATGGTGGTGGTGATGATGATGGTGGTGATGATGGTGGTGATGATGATGATGGGGGTGATGATGATGATGGTGGTGATGATGAGGATAATGATGATGATGATGATGATGATGGTGGTGATGATAATGGTGATGATGATGATGATGATGATGATGGTGGTGATGATGACGATCCAGAAAAGGTGAGGGCATGTGTGGAGTTGTCAGCTGAAGAGGCAGATATTGATCCAGTGTGTAGTTGTCAGCTGGAGAAGCAGAGTCAGACATCGATACAAAGACCGCAGGGTTTATTTTACAGTTCATGGGTGCTGCCACAGTTCTGTTCTGCACCCAATATCTCTTAACTGTTGAATCTGTGTTAGCAGATTTAACACAAGCTAATCAGAGCTAGCTAGCTAACTCTAGATGATGACTTTAACATTAAGTGTTTGCGCGAAGGGCTTATTCGTTTTAGTCTGAGTGTAAACTTCAGAGAGGCGGTGTTAATGTTTAGTGGTAGCCACTTAACATTAACTCAACTGCTTGTCATTAACACTGCAAATCCTATCTTGTTGATTATATCTTTTAGCATGTTTGTTTGGAGTAATAATGAATGAAGAACATGAGCCTGTCGAGAATAAAATATGAGCGTGCAAATCTACTCTAGATGACTCGATCTGAACAGCAGTTGGAACATTTGTCTGCAAGCTGCCAACAAACTGATTATAAACGACGCGCTCAACACATTTGCATATCAGCATATGTCTTGCGTTTAGATATGCCGCTTGATCGGTTTAAAACTCAGGGTACGTTATGAATTCTGAACCACAGACAAAAACATAGCTAGCGTATTCTACGTACTGTACGTGTAAAACAAATCACGTATAAAAATGTAGGGTTCATAGCATGTACCTGTACATTATTCATCCATACGCGTATCTTATCTTTATATTGTATAGATTGTGTAATTTGATAGTGTAATTTGTAAATTGTGTATTTGTAATGTATCTGTATTTGAGCAAACCACAGAGCCAGAACCATGTCACTGTGACTGTACACTATGAGTTTGCATGAGACTAATAAAGGTGTGAATCTGAAATGGTATCTTTAGAACTTTCCTTAATTACCCCCCCCCCCCCCACCCCTCCCTCCTACCCAGCCTGTGACCAGCTCTCCCTGGGGGTGGCGGCCATCTTCGGCCCCTCCCACAGCTCCTCGGCCAACGCGGTCCAGTCCATCTGCAACGCCCTGGGGGTGCCCCACATCCAGACCAAGTGGAAGCACCAGGTGTCGGACAACAGGGACTCGTACTACGTCAGCCTGTACCCCGACTTCTCGTCCCTCAGCCGAGCCATCCTGGACCTGGTGCACTTTTTCAGGTGGAGGACCGTCACCGTGGTCTACGACGACAGCACAGGTACAGGTACAGCTGCCCCTGACCACCATGAGGTACAGCTGCCCCTGACCACCATGAGCATGAGGTACAGCTGCCCCTGACCACCATGAGCATGAGGTACAGCTGCCCCTGACCACCATGAGCATGAGGTACAGCTGCCCCTGACCACCATGAGGTACAGCTGCCCCTGACCACCATGAGCATGAGGATGAGGATGAGGATGATGATGAAGACAATAGTGGTACCAGTAGTAATAGTAGTAGTAGTGGTAGTAGTAGTAGTAGTAGTAGTAGTAGTAATAGTAGTAGTAGTAGTAGTAGTAGTAGTAGAAGTAGTAGTAAAAGTAGTAATAGTAGTAGTAGTAATAGTAGTAGTAGTAGTAGTAGTAGTAGTAGTAGTAGTAATAGTAGTAGTAGTAGTAGTAGTAGTAGTAGTAGAAGTAGTAGTAAAAGTAGTAATAGTAGTAGTGTAGTAGTAGTAGTAGTAGTGGTAGTAGTAGTAGTAGTAGTAGTAGTAGTAGTAGTAGTAGTAGTAGTAAAAGTAATAGTAATAGTAGTAGTAGTAGTAGTAGTAGTAGTAGTAATAGTAGTAGTGTAGTAGTAGTAGTAGTAGTAGTAGTAGTAGTAGTAGTAGTAGTAGTAGTAATAGTAGTGGTAGTAGTAGTGGTAGTGGTAGTAGTAGTAGTAGTAATAATAGTAATAGTAGTAGTAGTAGTAGTAGTAGTAGCAGTAGTAGTAGTAGTAGTAGTAGTAGTAGTAGTAGTAGTAGTAATAGTAGTAGTAGTAGTAGTAGTAGTAGTAGTAGTAGTAGTAGTAGTAATAGTAGTAGTAGTATTAGTAGTAGTAGTAGTAGTAGTAATAGTAGTAGTAGTAGTAGTAGTAGTAGTAGTGGTAGTAGTAGTAATAGTAATAGTAATAGTAGTAGTAGTAGTAGTAGTAGTAGTAGTAGTAGTAATAGTAGTAGTAGTATTAGTAGTAGTAGTAGTAGTAGTAATAGTAGTAGTAGTAGTAGTAGTAGTAGTAGTGGTAGTAGTAGTAATAGTAATAGTAATAGTAGTAGTAGTAGTAGTAGTAGTGATGACTAGTGTGATAATAATGATGATGATGATGATGATGAAGACAATAGTAGTACTATACTAGAGACGCTAAAGCAGAGTTTCTGGTTAACCTTGACCCTGGGCCGACCCCTGGCGCTGGTAAACCTGCCGGTTGCTAGGGGATGGATCCCCAAGGGCAACAACAGCACCTGACCTGACCTCGCTGTGACCCCGGCGTCGGCTACATGCAATGATGCCAAGAGGTCAAGTTCCTGAAAACAACCTTCTCCTCCCTCCCATCACCTTTCATCACCGAGCGGTTCTGCAACCTGTCGACCGAGCTGGAAAATCTATATCTCTCCGTCCTCGCCGAGAGACCTCCAGATGTGGGGTCCTCGTCCGTTCCTCGTCCGTTCCTCATCCGTTCCTCATCCGTTCCTCGTCCGTTCCTCGTCCGTTCCTCGTCCGGCCCGCGTCCGGTCCCCGAGCGTCCAGAGCGAGCGAGCAGCAGAGGGAAAACAACGGCGTCCGCGCATGACCCCCGCGTCTCCTCGGGTTAACGACATGCAGGGCGGAGCGCGGGGGCTGACAGCAGCCATGAATAACGGCCGGGCGGGCGTCCTACGGGGGTTGTCCTTGCTGCGTGCGTCTGCTCGCCCCCCCCCGCTCCCCCCCCCCCCCCCTCACCGTCGAGACCCAGCGAAGCGCCCGGCGGCGACGTGCGTCTCATAAGCGAGGCGATAATTCAGCCTTGAGTGTTGGGCGATCGTGTTTTACAAGGCAAAACATCGAGTGCTCGTCACGCAGAAGAGAAACGACGGCATATTTGAATAAATGCTGGCAGCTGTTTATCATCCACTAGAGAGTAGAGGAAGGTTGAAAGCTTTATGTAACGGAAATAGCTAAAATAAAAATAAATAGTGTATTCAATCATTAGACAAGCTGTATTAACCATTGACTAGTCTGACTCACTGGATGTAGGTTTTGAGGATAGGCCTTGTCATTGGTTTATCACTGCCCAATCAATGTTGACATATCCGATTCCCGGCCCAATCAGATTCAATCCAGACTACGTGAAACAACAACAGCCTAGCAACCGCTCCGCTCAAGACGTTGTGATTGGTGTAAAGAAATGCAGCGTTCCCCCCCCCTCCCCCCATCCCCGAATGGCAGCTTCAACTTTCTCCAGCGTTGTCATGGCGTAAACAAAGTGTGTAAACACGTCTGACTACGTGAGACCAGCTACTGACCGATATGTCCTCCTTGTTCTATCCAGTCTAAACGTTGTCTGATGTCTTGAAGTGCTTAAACAGAGTCAGACTTCCTTACCGGCATTATCTAGTTGTCTAACTGAAAGAGACCTTCTTGTGTTAACCCTAACACAAGCATTTAGTCTTTGTCACTCCTCTAAAACGATTGGCTCGTTGTGAGGTGGCGGGCTAGCTGAATGCTAATAGCCTTTAAGGACGTCTCTGTCACACACATTCTAGCCGGTGATGCTCGATCCCGGTGACAGTTTATTACCCTTGGTTTGAGGTCACTGTGAGCCCCTCCCCCTCTCCGCCACTCTCTGAGTCATCTCCACGGCGACCGTTCTGTACCGCCTTCTCCGTCGACGCCCTAACGCGTCACTTCACTCACCAGGAGTTTGACGACGGAGGTGTTTAGACCCCCCCCCCCGCCCCCCCCCCCCCAGCCCCCTGCTGAGAGCACCTGGCCTCACCTAGCCTCACCTGGCCTCATGCTCCGGAGGCCGGCTCCTGATTGGAGCCTCTCTGTCAGCTGACTGGAACAATTATTGGAGGGGATAAAACACACACACACTCACACACACACACACGTGAACACACACATACTGTAAATACACACTGGAGATAGTGGTCAGTCCTGGGTGGAGGAGGTGCTATACGGGCCCTGAGAGAGGAGAGATGAGGGTAGAGATAGTGGTCAGTCCTGGGTGCCCCCCAGTAGAGAGGAGGGATGAGGGTGGAGATAGTGGTCAGTCCTGGGTGCTCCCCAGTAGGAGAGATGAGGGTAGAGATAGTGGTCAGTCCTGGGTGCTCCCCAGTAGAGAGGAGGGATGAGGGTAGAGATAGTGGTCAGTCCTGGGTGCCCCCCAGTAGAGAGGAGGGATGAGGGTGGAGATAGTGGTCAGTCCTGGGTGCTCCCCAGTAGAGAGGAGAGATGAGGGTGGAGCTAGTGGTCAGTCCTGGGTGCTCCCCAGTAGAGAGGAGAGATGAGGGTGGAGCTAGTGGTCAGTCCTGGGTGCTCCCCAGTAGAGAGGAGGGATGAGGGTGGAGCTAGTGGTCAGTCCTGGGTGGTGGGGGAGGTGCTGTTTAGGCCCTGAACGCCCCCCAGGCAGGCAGAGCCTCTCTCATTAGCCCCGACCCCGAGCTGGGAGACTCAGGCTGGACCCCGGCTGCCCAGCGGTAGGAAGCTGAACCAGTCTGCTGCTGAAGCGGCGCTGCTAGGAGAGTGAATCACCATTAGTGAGGGATCTGCAGGAGGAGGAAGTTTGACAGTCCAGCCTCTCTCCGCCCCGCGGTGGGAATGATTAGTTGACTTGACTGGGTGCTACATTCTGCTCAGGCAGATGGGTGGGGAGCCTCTGATGGCCAAGTGTGAGTGGGAGGACCCGTCAGCCAGGGATTACACGTAACAGCAGCATATACACTGTGAGCCTTTTCACTTCACCGGGAAAAAACACATCTCTTTAACCTCCTGAAATGGT
>NC_140239.1:30958131-30960631 GCF_949987555.1 Borostomias antarcticus | reverse complement strand
AACTCGCAGATTCAATGGTCACATTTGTCACGTTATAATTTTAATGCGACAGGCACTTTTTATCTAGTGTGTGTGGAATGAAATAGTCTGGTTATAGATTCCAAGATTCATCTACTGCAATGAAATGTATAACGGGCGTATGAAAGCAAGTAGACCTCCAGGATCCAGGTCCCGGGGGTGACGGCCAGAACCTTAGCCCAGGTGAGTGGCTCTCAGAGTGGGAACCAGGGGGTGGACAGACGGACCTCTGTCTGGGGCTTTAGGGGCCGCAGCTCCCAGGTCTAAACGCTCTGGAATGAGACAGTATGGACGGTAATGGCCGTTTATCCGCGCTCTGTCTCCAGCGCCTCTCAGCTGGGAACGCCGCCAAAATATGGCGGTCTGTCAGCGAGCACACGGCGAGCGGAAGGGCAAATTGGACCGAAACGATGCCCCCCCCGTTTTAAGGGCGCTGTCCAAAAAAAAAGTAAGAGACAAAGTGGTTTGAAAGTGCAAAAGGAAGTGGACGTGCTAGTTAGGACGAGGACGAGCTAGTTAGGAAGTGGACGAGCTAGTTACACACAGCATCCTTCAAAGTCCCTGGGATCTATTGGTCAAAAGCAGCCAATTACTTAATTTCAGGAGTACGGTGTCCCCTAGGAGACAATTTTCTGTATCCGCTCCTCTCTTTGAATCTCGCATCTCGTCTGGTAAAAGCTGCACATGCTCACCAATATCATAAAATCTTGGGTGACATCAAAAGATTGAACCAACACGCCTCTGAATTATAATAGGCCTCTGACTTTCACAAACATGTGGAGCTGTAGCCAACGAACCGCTCGCTGTAGGCGTCCAAACAGATGCTCGTTAAGCGCCCGAAAATCACCGAATGCAACACAAGCTGTGTAGCATCTGTAAAAAACCCACTTCCCTGACACAGAAGCACAGCGAGTTCCCCCCCCTAAAGCGGTTCTATAGGCTCTGTTCTCCTCCAATCCCCTCGGGGTTTAAGCGTTCGACAAACACGCCAACAGAGCTACAGTACGAATGACGAGATTAATTAAACGCGCAAAGAGGTTAAATGCTGGTCAATGTTTTTCTTCCCCGATACGGGAAATGAATTGAATGCAAGACTGGGCTGATTAATGACCGTGGTATGAATCATGTTGTCAGACGCCATAATGCATATTGGCAGATCTCACAGGACTAGAGCTCCTTCTAAATAATAAATAATCGTGTCCGAGGGCTCGGGATATGCTTGATAAACTGCTTCATTAGTGCGCTCTATTTTTAAACGCCAACAGTGATTTATAGGCTTAGAATGATCATCCCTCGGATTCAATTCATTAATGGATGAACTCCAACAATTGGATGGTTAAAAATAAATATAGCCTGATTATAAGGCTATGATAATGGCACAATAATAAATAATACGGGTGATGATTCAGAAAAACGATGTGCCCAGCGAACGCTGCACTGGCAGGACACTTAGTGATTATCAGTCGCTCGCTCCCGCTTCAGATGCAACAGTTGTCTGTCAAAGACATGTTACTGACCGGGCCTGCCGGGCCCAGGGGCCCAAGACCTCAGGGGATCCTACCAGGCCCAGGGGCCCAAGACCTCAGGGGATCCTACCAGGCCCAGGGGCCCAAGACCTCAGGGGATCCTACCAGGCCCAGGGGCCCAAGACCTCAGGGGATCCTACCGGGCCCAGGGGCCCAAGACCTCAGGGGATCCTACCGGGCCCAGGGGCCCAAGACCTCAGGGGATCCTACCGGGCCCAGGGGCCCAAGACCTCAGGGGGTCCTTTGCATTTCTTGTTGCAGGGACACCGATAGAAATTTAGGGTGAGATTCCTTTCACAAACATAAAAAAACATTAATATTTCGAACAGTTTATAGGGGCCCACGTCTTTTAAAAAAAGAGAGAAGCTTGTGTGGGCTACATATTTTCTATAGCCTACTCGTTAATCTAATGGGTGGGAATGTAGGCTACCTTTCCATAGATAAACGATTAGGCTATTAAACTAGTCTATAGAGGGCACTATTAAAGTTTGTGAACTCGAGACAGATCACACAGGTGCAGGTCACAAGGTCAATTGGTTCAGTCTGTTTGATCTTGACAAAGAACCGTACATGTAAAATGGAGCACCGTCACGTATTAAGCAGAGCAGCAAAACGAAAGATCCGAAAAGAAAAAGAGGCAGTAAGATGCTTTCCAGAAGGTTCCTCACATTCCCAGTTTTTAGGGAGGGGGAGGCTGTAGGGGGGTGAGTTGGGAGGGAGGGGGAGGCTGTAGGGGGGTGTGGAGTTGGTAGGGAGGTGGGGGGAGTTGGGAGGGAGGGGGAGGCTGTAGGGGGGTGTGGAGTTGGTAGGGAGGTGGGGGGAGTTGGGAGGGAGGGGGAGGCTGTAGGGGGGTGTGGAGTTGGTAGGGAGGTGGGGGGAGTTGGGAGGGAGGGGGAGGCTGTAGGGGGGTGTGGAGTTGGTAGGGAGGTGGGGGGAGTTGGTAGGGAGGGGGAGGC
>NC_140239.1:30953134-30955431 GCF_949987555.1 Borostomias antarcticus | reverse complement strand
CCCAGGGTCCCGCTGGCTCCCAGCCGGGTTCTGACCCGGTCTCCTCCGGGCCCCCCGGGGTCCGACGCTGAGGCCCTCTGGGAGGAGGGTGAAGTGGCGTCGGGGTCCATTCAGTCTCGATTTCATCAGTTCTGCTTTGCAATTGATGCACTAACGGTTCCAGAACTGCACACGGGCGACTGTTTTAAATGATTTGGAAGTCGGTTAATAATGAGAAAGTGTTCATCAAAAGTTCGAGTTTCTGCTTTTTAAACTCCTGAATTGATACTGAACAGACCCAACCCTGGTGTGAAGCTGGGAGCTAGACTAGGACTGGGACTTTGGCTGGGAGCTAGACTAGGATTAGGACTTTGGCTGGGAGCTAGACTAGGACTGGGTCTTTGGCTGGGAGCTAGACTGGGACTGGGACTTTGGCTGGGAGCTAGACTAGGACTGGGACTTTGGCTGGGAGCTAGACTAGGACTAGGACTTTGGCTGGGAGCTAGACTAGGACTGGGTCTTTGGCTGGGAGCTAGACTGGGACTGGGACTTTGGCTGGGAGCTAGACTAGGACTAGGACTTTGGCTGGGAGCTAGACTAGGACTGGGTCTTTGGCTGGGAGCTAGACTGGGACTGGGACTTTGGCTGGGAGCTAGACTAGGACTAGGACCAGGTCTTTGTCTGGGAGCTAGACTAGGACTGGGACTTTGGCTAGGAGCTAGACTAGGACTGGGTCTTTGGCTGGGAGCTAGACTAGGACTAGGACTGAGACTATGTCTGGGAGCTAGACTAGGACTGGGTCTTTGGCTGGGAGCTAGTCTAGGACTAGGACTGAGACTATGTCTGGGAGCTAGACTAGGACTGGGTCTTTGACTGGGAGCTAGACTAGGACTAGGACTTTGACTGGGAGCTAGACTAGGACTAGGACTTTGACTGGGAGCTAGACTAGGACTGGGACTTTGACTGGGAGCTAGACTAGGACTAGGACTTTGACTGGGAGCTAGACTAGGACTGGGACTTTGACTGGGAGCTAGACTGGGACTGAGACTATTTCTGGGAGCTAGACTGGGACTGAGACATTGACTGGGAGCTAGACTAGGACTAGGACTGGGTCTTTGACTGGGAGCTAGACTAGGACTGGGACTGAGACTTTGTCTGGGAGCTAGACTAGGACTGGGTCTTTGGCTGGGAGCTAGACTAGGACTGGGTCTTTGACTGGGAGCTAGACTAGGACTGACACTTTGGCTGGGAGCTAGACTAGGACTTTGACTGGGAGCTAGACTAGGACTAGGACTGGGACTTTCTATCTTTAGAGAGGAGGGCTGTGTAGCTTTTTGTTTTAGAAGGCAAGATTACAAGTTTCAAGTTACAGTCCAACAAACAGCAGGGAGATGAGGAGGGTAACAGACATTTACATTTAGATTGGTTTCTCTGGTCTTGAGGGCAGCGCCAGAGAAGCATAGAGACTATTTTTAGAGGTAATGGTCGCGCCGTGCTCGGACCCCAAATGCGCTCGTAGCGTCGTCAGTATTTTCAGTTCAGCAGACATTATGCACAGTAGCTAATATTTTAGCATCATATACTATCTACGACCTCACATGATCTTCTCGGTATAGAGGGGGAGCAGCAGGTACATAGTGAAGTGTAGTAGCAGTGACTATACATACCTTTGGTTTAGCTTATACCTTCAGTAACAGACTACACAAAACTACACTACCCAGAGTCCTCCTCCTTTGCCTGTGGCCTATCATCCGCCCCAGGGGATTGTGGGATACCGAGTCAGTATGTGAGGGTGCATCCTTATTGGCTGCGTGTCTCTGAGGCTTATCCAGTCAGTTTCCACAAAAGCCCTTCATACTTCCATGTGTGCTGTAACCCTGCGTCCGCGCCCCTCTACCCAGGCTCGGAGCTCATGCCCAAGGCCCTGTCCACCCGCATCGTGGGGGGTATCTGGTGGTTCTTCACCCTCATCATCATCTCCTCCTACACCGCTAACCTGGCCGCCTTCCTCACCGTGGAGAGGATGGAGTCGCCCATCGACTCGGCCGACGACCTGGCCAAGCAGACCAAGATCCTGTACGGCGTGGTGGAGGACGGCTCCACCATGACCTTCTTCAAGGTACGGTAGCTCCGCCCACAGCGGGCTGGCAGGGCATGCTGGGAAACGCGTTTGCGTTTATTTTTAGAGAGGTGTTTTTTTTTATGCTTTTCTGAAGCTCGCCATAGAATAGTCTTTTGGTGAAGTCTGTTGTCTCTCCAGGCTGTTTGAGATCTGTTTTTCTATGTTGTCTCCAGGCTGATTGAGATCTGTTTTTCTA
>NC_140239.1:30918134-30948134 GCF_949987555.1 Borostomias antarcticus | reverse complement strand
TAAAAAACGAAAATGCAAGAAAGGGCACTTTTCTTTATCACATACTGAAACGTTCTCTCTCTCCACTCACTCACGTACAACGTCCTTCTGGATAGTTGCTCGCTGGCTTTTCACCAGTGCCTCAAACATCCTTTCTGAGCAAGGGACCACATCAGCTGTCAGTGACCTACTGTTGTGTCACTAGGCGCACATCGCAGCAAAAATCCAACTTCTCCATTTTCCAAGAGAACTGACACCCTCGGTCGCCTGGCGACGCCACATGCGGACGCCGAACGATGCCGCGAAACCCTCGCTTATCAACGTCCTCATCCCCGTTTGTCCCCGCAGGCTCTCCGTACCGGGACAAGATCACCATCGCCATCCTGCAGCTCCAGGAGGAGGGGAAGCTGCACATGATGAAGGAGAAGTGGTGGAGGGGGAATGGCTGCCCGGAGGAGGAGAGCAAGGAGGCCAGCGCCCTGGGGGTGCAGAACATCGGGGGCATCTTCATCGTGCTGGCCGCCGGCCTGGTCCTCTCCGTGTTCGTGGCCGTCGGGGAGGTCCTGTACAAGTCCAAGCAGAACGCTGAGCTGGAGAAGGTATGGGAGGAGTACGCGCCCCGCCCTTTTTAAACCTCGTAGATGAAGGTTCTCTCAAGTTCTCTGGCGCGATGTTGATGTGTTCGCCGTAGGCCGGTCAGTGTTTTTTTTAAGATATTTTTTAGGGCTTTTCAGCTTTAATGTAATAGGACAGTGTAGAGAGACAGGAAATGTGGGAGAGAGAGAGGGGAGGACATGCGGCACAGGACCCGAGCCGGGAATCGAACCCTGGTCCGCTGCGCGAAGGACTAGCCTTCATATGGTGCGCGCCTTACCTGGTGAGCTACCGGGGCGCCCCAGCGCGTTCTGTTTTGACTCTAGTTAGCTAGCACGCTGTCAAAGAGAAAGTGGTACATGGAACCATTTGTGTAACCCCTTTTTGGTTCTTAATTCAAGCATTCACAGGGTTCTAGAGACAGTCTTGTATTCGGAACCCAAAAAGGGTTCTATCTGGACAGAAAAGAGTTAGATCTGAACCTTTTCTCAGTGTCCCCGGGTACATATGTGACAGCGGCTGGTGATTTGGTCCGCAACTCGGCAAACCCCGAAATGCGCTAGAGGGCAAAATAACTAAAAAAACGTTTTTTTTCGTTTTTTGTTTTTTGGTGTATTACCAAAGTTGAAGTTGTGAAGAACCTACTTACTATAACAGACAACAGTTTTAGGTTCACGAAATACGTTTAATTAGTCTGCAAACTAAGCTCGTTTTTAGCTGATTTCGAGCCGGGCTTGGGGGCGGGCAGATCGATTAGCATGATTTGTTTTCATTGGCTCTTGCTTCCGGGTTCTCCGCCCCCCACCCTGCCCATAAGAACTGCACGTGGTGTTTGTTTACATTCAGTTCCACGTTTAACCATGGATGCTACTGCTTTTGCGAAAGCTCTGAACAAAGATCTGCTCAACGCCGCTCGACGATTCGACAATGGAGAACTTATGGATTCGTACCTAAAGGACTACATGGATGTTGACGATGGTACAAACTCGGAATGTGGTAGTGAAGAAGAGGACAATGCTTCTGATCTCGAGCTGGAAGTCGACGAAGATGGAGAAGAGGGGGATGGCATCCAGGACATGGAAAGAGTTTTACGAGCAATCGATATTGTTACCGTGAACATCGACTGTGAAACAGAAGAAATGGACAGGATCAAAAACTTTGATTGCAAGTGCCAAGTGAGACGAAAGGAGAATTCTGCTGTGGCTCCTACCTCTTGCCTTCGCAAAGTGAACCCTGAATTGGTTTACCGGTCGAGACTGAACATGGCAGCTAGAACTCCAGGAGAGCAGGACTCGTTCGTACACGCAGTTTTGTACGTGTTGAACTGTGATACAGAGCTGACTGTTTCAACAAAGCAAGTTGCTACCAAGCGAAAGTTGCGGCGAACGACGTACCAGATTCACACGACGGTTGTCTGCCGCCAAGCTTTCTGCTTTTCTATAGGGTAAGCTATCTTTATACTACCTGTGCTGTTTACATTTACGTTAGTCGTTTAGCAGTAGCTCATTTCTAAACAAGTGACTGAGTCTAGCTAGCATAACAAATCTAGCACTAACTAACAAAGGCTAGCTAGCTAACGTTAGCTAACATGCTAGTTAGCTGAGCTAGCCCTTCGTTCCTAAACTACCCAGCGAGGCAGCTAATATCTAGCTAGCTAACGTTAGCTAACATGCTAGTTAGCTGAGCTAGCCCCGTGTTCCTAAACTACCCAGCGAGGCAGCTAATATCTAGCTAGCTAACGTTAGCTAACATGCTAGTTAGCTGAGCTAGCCCCGTGTTCCTAAACTACCCAGCGAGGCAGCTAATATCTAGCTAGCTAACGTTAGCTAACATGCTAGTTAGCTGAGCTAGCCCCGTGTTCCTAAACTACCCAGCGAGGCAGCTAATATCTAGCTAGCTAACGTTAGCTAACATGCTAGTTAGCTGAGCTAGCCCCGTGTTCCTAAACTACCCAGCGAGGCAGCTAATATCTAGCTAGCTAACGTTAGCTAACATGCTAGTTAGCTGAGCTAGCCCCGTGTTCCTAAACTACCCAGCGAGGCAGCTAATATCTAGCTAGCTAGGTAGCTATTACAGAGAGAAACAGAATGAGAGAGCATGAGAGGTATGTTAGTCTGACACCTTGTTTTTTGTTTTGGTTACAGCATGAGCAAGAACAAGCTCCAGGCCATAGCCCAAGACTACCAGGAGAATGGTGGACAAGTGCGAGAAAGGAAGAAGGGTCCACGTACAAACCGCTACTTCCTTAAGAAAGAGGACATCGAACGAGTTGTGACGTTCATCGGCAACTACGCTGAAGACCATGCCATTGTCTTGCCTGGCAGACACCCTGGTCACAGGGATTTAACTGCAAAGTTGCTGCCATCCAATGTCTCCAAAGCTACAGTGTGGCGGCTCTACAAAGATGCTGTGGAAAAGCTTGGTATGTAAAAGTTGGATACATACATACTTTGACATCCTATGGTTAAACACATACATATTTAATTCAATAATATCATACAAATAAAATATTATTTATTTTCAGAACACCGTGTTGTGGCTCTGGACACCTTCAGACGGCTGTGGAAGTCATTGCTCCCTCACATAGCAAGCACCAAACCCCGGACAGATCTCTGCTGGCTGTGTCAGAGCAACAACTATCAAGTTTACCGAAGTGCCAACCTGCCTGACAACGTGAAATCAGCCAAGCTGAAGAAGCAGGAGCAGCATCTCAACCTTGTTCTACAGGAGCGGTCACTCTACAATGACATGAAAGCTGCATGTGCCAAGACCTGTGAGGATTTGCAGCTCTCCCTTGGCCCCTCCACACCAGGCAGCAAGAAGATCACTATGCACTACAGCTTTGATTTTGCACAACAGGTGAGAATACGTTCATCCTATGATGAGTGTGTTGTGATGTGATGTGGTATGGTTAGGGTTACATGTGTGTTTTTGATTTTCAATGCATCTCATCTTTTCCTTTTCTTCCTATTTTTTCCTTTGTCTCTTAGGTTCACTTCCCTTCTGACCCTTTTCAGCCAGGACCCATGTACTTCTTGACTCCTCGTAAGTGTGGCATTTTTGGTGTCTGCTGTGAGGGAATACCGAAGCAAGTGAACTACCTGATCGACGAAGGGATGGCCTCAAGCAAGGGCAGCAATGCAGTCATCAACTACGTGCATCATTTCTTCAACAACTATGGAGTTGGAGAAACACATGTGGACCTTCATTGCGACAACTGCCGTGGACAAAACAAGAACAATTTTGTGCTGTGGTACTGTGCTTGGCGGACCATGCACAAGCTTCACCTGCAGCTGGACGTCCACTTCCTGATTGCAGGCCACACCAAGTTTGGCCCTGACTGGTGCTTCGGCCTGGTCAAGCAGAGCTTCAGGAAGACCAGAGTGGACACTCTGTCTGCCATTGCTGGAGTCGTCAGGGACAGCTCTCCTGTGAAGCACGTCAACATCCCCCAGCTTGTTGGACTGGAAGACGGCACCGTGCTTGTTGAAAGCTACAACTGGCAAGAGCATCTGAAACCCTACTTCCGGGCACTCCCACAGATTTCGAGTTACCAGCACTTCAGGTAATTATCATGCATTAGCTAGTCTATTTAATCAACACTTTCTGGTACTATTTTATGTATATGGAGTGCCAGTACTGTGGGCAATAGTTTAATGTACTTTCTTCCTTCTATTCTATTGCAGTTTTGATGCAGAGAGACCTGGCATGGTTGTGGCCAGAGAACACCGTGATGCACCGGCACCGGCGCAAGCCTGATGTCCTGCCCCCCAGAGAAGGTCTTCCTGTGCAAGCCCCACCCGGACTGGACATGGCCAGACAGACGTATCTCTTTGACAAGATCAGAGAGTTCTGTTCTGATGAGGGACGAGACATCACATGTCCCCCGCCAAACTCCACAGCAGCTCAGAACAAGACTGTCCGCTTGTAGATTCACTGCAGATCATCAGGACGGACAGCACTGCAGGAGAAAGGCCACAGCCTTTCCTGTTTTCCTGTTTGTATACTGAAGCGTTGCTTGTTCTCTTGCACAGACTTGCCCACACTTGCACAGACTGCATTGTTAGAATATTGAATACTGAGCCGAGTACTGTTATTACCTTGAGTATTGAGCTGGGGACTGTTATTACTTTGTTGTACACTTGATCACAATGAACACTATGCACCTTGTTAGTACTTTGCTGTGCACTTGATCACAATGAACACTATGCACCTTGTTATTACTTTGTTGTGCACTTGATCACATTGAACACTATGCACCTTATTACTTTGTTGTGCACTTGATCACAATGAACACTATGCACCTCGTCTATACAACTGACTGTACACTTTAACACTTAGACTGTTGCCTTTTTTTGTACACTTTACTACTTATGCTTGTAATGTATATCATGTATTTGACAATAAAGAATGTTAAATTTGAACTTCATCTTATATTGTTCTTAACTGCATTCACAACACAAGATTAATACTGACTCAGAGTGTGGGGTCAATAGTGAGAGAGCACCTCACTTGGCAGCCACTCTCAGGTAATACCCCAAGTTGACAGCCACTCTGACAGATAATGACAGATCGTCCAGTGGGGGAGTGGCTGGGGGAGGGGTTACCAGGCTATTGTTCACGCCCATTACCTGGCAGTCAGAGGTGTGAAATGTTGGAGAACTTTGGAGGGCGATTTCTCAGCTAAGTTGATTTGGCAGTACTAGCATTCAAATAAGCATATCTTCTTCAAATATGTTCAGATTTCAATGTATGAGAC
The DNA here is from genome assembly GCF_949987555.1 of Borostomias antarcticus. Classification (NCBI taxonomy): domain Eukaryota; kingdom Metazoa; phylum Chordata; class Actinopteri; order Stomiiformes; family Stomiidae; genus Borostomias; species Borostomias antarcticus. The sequence continues at coordinate 30,942,802 of NC_140239.1, read as the reverse complement.
CTCATTTGAAAGCTTACAATCTGCACTTTCATAATCTGTAAAAAACTGAAAAATGAAAATGCCTAGTTGAGGACCAAATCACCAGCGGCGGTCACATATGGTTCTCTGTTGTGTTCCGCAGAGGTCGTTCTGCAGCGCCATGGTGGACGAGCTGCGCGTGTCGCTCAAGTGCCAACGCCGCCTCAAACAGAAGCCGGCGGCGCCCGTCATAGTCAAGACCGAGGAGGTCATCAACATGCACACCTTCAACGACAGGAGGCTCCCCGGCAAGGAGACCATGGCGTGAGCTCTGACCGCACCCCTGAACGTGGGCGGGGCCTAACCGGCGTGACCACAGATAAAAGGTTATCAGTGAAAGCAGTAGTTTATTGGCCCTCGTTCCCTCCAGTCGACAGATGTTTCCTGTGGAAATATAGAGGTCAGAGGCGGGACTTAGACCCACCGCCCTGTCACCTCACCATGACAGACACTTTGTGGGAGGGGCTTTCGCAGGTGACGGATCAGCTGATTGGTGGAATGTTCGGATGGGTCCTCGTGAGGATCGATAGCAAACCAGGCCTGTTGGGACAACTTGTGTTGACTTAACTGATAGTGACTTTTGTACACACACACACACAGACACACACATACGCAAATACTTAAACGCAAACACATACCCACACACCTGTACACACCCACACACACTCACAGACACACACACACACCTGTACACACCCACACACACTCACAGACACACACACACACCTGTGCAGAGCAGAATCTAGACAGTGACACCCCAAGAAATAAGTTGATGTTGTTTTTCCGTCGACGTTGATTACACTTTTGTCAGATATCCATGTTCGTGTCCCTGTTGGTCTCGTCCTCCAATGGCTTGAATTACTCTGAATTGATAAGGTCAAAACTGATCTCAGTACAGTTCAATATGAAATAGAATGTTACAAAGTGCCAAATGTTGAGTAAGAAACTGGTGTATAAAGAAGACAGTATTCTCATTCCCTAAAGATGTATCTATTTAGTTTGGAACCATCAATGTCAATCTTATTTTATTTTTTCCACTGTTTTGTCTTTATCGTGCCAAAGTTCTGCCATTGTAAAGAACTTCTCTAACATGCCTGTAACTTTTACTTTCAAAGCCTCTCTACATGCAGTGTTCGTCAGAAAATCCCCTCATGTCAACCCCTCCCCGAAGTCTGCCATTTTGAGTCCTTATCAGCTGTTTAAATGCCGGATTTCTACAAAAGAATATTTGTTTTTGTACAAGGACATGTTTTGTAGTACTTTCTATCACAGTAGCCCCTTCTGTGGATATATGTAGCAGGTTACAACTCGGCACTATGTCTGACAACTCGTGACTATGGGGTCCCTAGTTCTCGGCCCTCCCGGGGCCCCTGTCTCTACTGGGTGAGGCCCCTGACTCTACTGGGTAGGCCCTCTCACTCTTATCTGTACCAGGCCCCTGACTCTACTGGGTGGGCTCTCTAACTCTTATCTGTTCTGGGGCCCCTGACTCTACTGAGTGGGCCCTCTTATCTGTCCTGGGGCCCCTGACTCTACTAGGTGGGCTCTCTAACTCTTATCTGTTCTGGGGCCCCTGACTCTACTGAGTGGGCCCTCTTATCTGTCCTGGGGCCCCTGACTCTACTGGGTGGGCTCTCTCACTCTTATCTGTCCTGGGGCCCCTGACTCTACTAGGTGGGCTCTCTAACTCTTATCTGTTCTGGGGCCCCTGACTCTACTGAGTGGGCCCTCTTATCTGTCCTGGGGCCCCTGACTCTACTAGGTGGGCTCTCTAACTCTTATCTGTTCTGGGGCCCCTGACTCTACTGAGTGGGCCCTCTTATCTGTCCTGGGGCCCCTGACTCTACTGGGTGGGCTCTCTCACTCTTATCTGTCCTGGGGCCCCTGACTCTACTGGGTGGGGCCCCTGACTCTACTGGGTGGGCTCTCTAACTCTTATCTGTCCTGGGGCCCCTGACTCTACTGGGTGGGCTCTCTCACTCTTATCTGTCCTGGGGCCCCTGACTCTACTGGGTGGACTCTCTCACTCTTATCTGTCCTGGGGCCCCTGACTCTACTGGGTGGACTCTCTAACTCTTATCTGTTCTGGGGCCCCTGACTCTACTGGGTGGGTCCTCTTATCTGTCCTGGGGCCCCTGACTCTACTGGGTGGGCTCTCTCACTCTTATCTGTCCTGGGGCCCCTGACTCTACTGGTTGGGCTCTCTCACTCTTATCTGTCCTGGGGCCCCTGACTCTACTGGTTGGGCCCTCTCACTCTTATCTGTCCTGGGGCCCCTGACTCTACTGGTTGGGCTCTCTAACTCTTATCCATCCTGGGGCCACACTGTCTGCACTGTGGGGCCCTGTTCTATGTAGTGAGATGACAAGCGTCGCTCGTAGCTCTATAGCTGGTCTCGTCCGCCCACACAGCTAAGATGGCAGGTGATGACAACATGTCTCCCTTTCTTGTAAATCCATCAGACTGGAGAACATAGAACTCATAATGGTCAGTGTTTTCCTGACTGACTATTTCTGTCATAAGTGAATGGATGAATGTAGGAAACTATGATTTATCAAAAGAACGAGGGGCCATTAAAGGGGGATGAGTTAGTTTGTCTTCTGTTGTTCTACCAGTATTGCTTGTCCTTTTATACCAGGCTAAACTCTGTGGTTTACTAAGTGGAAACGGTTTGGAAATATCTTGTCCGAGCAAAGATGAGATCATCAAATTTATTTGACATTGATGCAAGATTTTACACAAAAAGTATATCATTAAAATAAATCTCATGGTTACTATTATGTCTCCAACCCCCTTGATGTTTTTGAATTTACATAGATATTATTGTTTATGTCATCAAAGTTATATTAATTTATGCAGTGAATAACCAACTTTTCTCAAGGCCTGTGTCTTTCCACAGATTCCTCCCTGGTTCGTCTGAATAATGCCATAGCCTCATCACCATTGAGGTTTGTTAGTCAATAAGCATATATATTTTTGGATTTGGCTAAAAGTAATTAATAATAAATAATAAATTGGATTTATATAGCGCTTCTCATTTGACAGATCTCAAAGTGCTTTACAGATAAATAAAACAAATGGCACAAATAAAAGCTCTTAAGATGACTAATCTAGGTTAAAACAAAATGGATGACGAGATAAGGTAACATAATAGAAAAAAGAAATTAAAATTAAAAGGGGACTAAAATAAAAGATGGGCCGCTAGAAAAAAGGAAGGCCTGCCGGAAGAAAAAGGTTTTAAGGCCTGTTTTAGAAATCTGGATGGAAGGGGCAGTTCTGAGGTAGAAGGGGCAGTTCTGAGGTAGAAGGGGCAGTTCTGAGGTAGAAGGGGCAGTTCTGAGGTAGAAGGGGCAGTTCTGGGAGTCCCTCACCTCCGTCGCTGTCCATAACGCGACATTCGTCTACAGCTGTCACGACTCGCACATGTGACGCACATTTCCGCTGCGCACAGGATTGTGGGTCAGAATAGCCAGAAAAGCCTGCTGGCTTACTGCAAAATACGACCGGATGTAGTAGGACATCCTGGTATTTTTGCCATACTGCATGTGGAATACTATGTATTGGGACATACTACATCCTGTTTTGGCATACTATCTAGTAGGGTAGTATGCCGTTCGGAACGCAGCCCTGTTCTTCTTCTATGACAGACCAGCAGCAGGCGGATTGGCAGCTCGGGGGTCTTCTGATTAGTTGCCTTCTGACAGGACATCCTCAAAATGATTATTAAAACCATTTCAGACTCTCAGACACAACAGAAATGCCACCTGCCTGCCCTGAGAAGTGACAGGGAAGGTCGCCGTCTGCGTCAGTCGTTCAGGGGAGAGAGCACAGCACGTCGCATGCATTTCCATCTCATTATACCGGCGCTCCGCGGGCAGCTAGCGGGTAAATATCCCTGAACAAGGACCCTGGTTATTAGGAGCCGCGCAGGAGAAATTGGTTTCACAGGTAACTGACGGCGAGATGAGACCCGGGTGTGTAGAGACCGAGGATCGCGGTGTAAATACAAGAGGAAGCCATCTTGTGAATTGTTTAGTAAATTACAGAATAATTTGTCCATGCGCAGGTGTGGCGAGGTGCGGAGAAGAACATGCATCGTTACAAAAGAGGAAAATGGACAAACTACGTCTCTTTTTACGGGTAGGCCTAGTTTACCGTGTCCGTTGGTGAATAGATAAAGGTAGGAACGGACTACAGTTAGGACCCGATATACCACCACCACTACTCGCATGTAGGCTAGATAGCCCAAGCATAAACATCTCCAAAATAGGCCTGTTAGGGTTCTACCTCTGCAACGTTAATGAAAGCCTAGGGAAATGCAATAAAACGGTGAATTACAGTAAGCGGAGCCAGGTGGGTGTTGTTGTAATTGAAATGTGATGATTTAGGACGCACTCAGAGCGTTCTGTAGCAGAAACATGTGTCTCCTCTGAGATAGCGTGGAGAACTGGAGAAGTCTCTGGGCGCACACAAAAACATGTCATGGATTATATGGCCTGTGTGCGTTGGTGGGTGGTTATGTGAGCGCACACAGGCTCGAGCGTCGGTACATGTGTGTTTACACACCTGCTAACTATTGAAACAGAAGGCTATGTCGTGTGTGTAGCCTATGCCTATCTCTCTTGGCGGTGTGCTCGAGTTAAAGGGGCTATAGGTAACATTTTTATGTATACGAATCCAAAAAATTAAACACGCACAGAGCTTTTAGAAAGGTGCAGAATAAAAGTATTGCTTCCCCCCCAAAAAAATAATATTGATCATGAATTTATAATTTTAAAACCTTTGATGATAAATTAATGTTGTGTTTATCTCTGTCTGAGTTTTGGTTCGGGGGGGGGGGGTGGGTAATGCTAGGGCTGCCCCCTGAAATTTCCCACACGGAATATCACAACACAAAACTGATTTCCTTGATCAATCTTCCTGTATTAAAAGATATCTGCTGGATTTTTATTTTGCCCCATAGACAGATTGAGCTCTAACGCCCGCGAAAATGCTTTAGTGACAGACAAAACATTTCCTTGTATACTGCTGCCTTACTCATGATTATTTGTGCCTACCTTGACATGTGCAGTTGAGGAGATTATGGTCAAATCACCCAACCGCAGGCTAATTCAACTGCATAAAAACACGGGGGCATCCGAAGTAGATGGACAATGTAGGCTAAATGATGCATGTAAGAAAAATAGGCGTCTCTTGTGCTGCCTGTGAGTTGAGTTTGATGTTTGACAGCTGTCCTGACTTCCTGGTCCTCCCTCAGCCTAGGAATATGAAAAGTTGAATCGTCAAATCTCAGATTTTGAACAGGCGGACTTGATTCGACTCACAACATTCGGTTGGGTACAGCCCTGCGTAATACAATTTGGTCTCTTTGTGTCTCCGCCTCCGAAAGCCTGTAAACATCTCATGATTGAAAATCATTGGACAGAGGCGAAAACCGACGCAACCAATCAGAGCCGCTGCCTACATCTGCAATAGGGTGAAGAACCCGCCTTACCCCCCCTGCTGTATCTCATCCAAAGTGAAAATATCTCAAATCGTTTCCACCCACTTTTAGCAACTAAATCTGGATGAATGTCCTCAGTCTGTAGTTGAGTGCAGCGTTAAGAGACCGATATGGGTATAATACCGTCGGTCATGAGCCTTGTTCATCTTTTTTTAATGATTCATCTGCATAAAAATGTAATCTACGGCACCTTTAATGTGTTCGCATATGTCCTCCAGGGGAAGAACGAAGCTCCCGTCACATTTTCCAAATTTACATTTGAAAAAGTGCTTTTGTGTCGTGAAGCATCTCATTTGGTTTCCTCTGAGCTCTCTCTCACTCTCTCTCTCCTTCTCTCTCTCACTCTCTCTGTCTTTCTCTCTCCCTCTCTCTCTTTCCCTCTCTCTCTCTCTCCTCCCTCCCTCTCTCTCTCCTTCACTCTCTCTCTCCTTCTCTCTCCCCCTCTCCCACTCTCTCTGTCTCTTTCTCTCTCTCTCCTTCTCTCTCTCCCCCTCTCCCACTCTGTCTCTTTCTCTCACCCTCTCTCTCTCCTCCCTCCCTCCCTCCCTCTCTCTCTCTCTCTCTCCCCCCTCCCTCCCTCCCTCTCTATCTCTCTCTCTCTTCCCAATGGCAGATGTGTTAGTTCGGCAGCAGCTGCAGAGCGAGAGACCGACGCCGCCGCTCGCTAAATGATTCACGTTTCTTTCCGGCGCGTCTCACGTTGACAATGTTGACTTTTCCGTTTGTTTTATGAGAAAGTTGGGTGATGAGCCAGACGGTCATGACGGATCCATCTCGCAGCTGACAGCACTCGTTAGATCCGTCTCCTCCTTCACTTGGCAGACGCTGGAAAGAGATAGATGTTTGAACAACAACAGGAATTTGAATTTGACGGCTCATTTCGACAAAGCTATCACAGGTGGGTAAGTGTAACTGTAGAAGTAGGCCTGATGTTTCCACACACAATTGCAATTTACAGGCCAGACCAATACAATGGATGTATTAATCTTGAATTTGGTAAGAATGGTCATCTTTGACTTTGGGTCTGTAGCCACACATTCGGTCCTGACCCGTTTCAAATGCGACCGTAGACATCAATCATCAATCAATCAAAGCTTTATTTGTATAGCGCATTTCATACCCAGAGGCAACACAATGCGCATTACAGAGAACAAGGGAGGTGGGCATACGACCCACCCCTACATATTCCAGAGGGAAGCAAAAAAACAGTAAACACCTCCACAAGGCTACGGGCCTGAATGGTCATATTGGGTCATTCTACTGTGAATGGGTGGTTGTGGAGGATTCTGGCACTCAAATGCACTCAGGATCATGGTCAAAATAGTCAAACTGTACCTTACCATGGATCATGGTCAAATTAGTCATACCTTACCAAGGATCATGGTCAAATGAGTCATACCTTACCAAGGATCATAGTCAAATGAGTCATACCTTACCAAGGATCATGGTCAAATTAGTCATACCTTACCAAGGATCATGGTCAAATGAGTCATACCTTACCAAGGATCATAGTCAAATGAGTCATACCTTACCAAGGATCATGGTCAAATTAGTCATACCTTACCAAGGATCATGGTCAAATTAGTCATACCTTACCAAGGATCATGGTCAAAGTGCGAGTGTGGCGCCGAGGAACAAACCGCAGACCACGTCATCCAGGACTGTCCGATATATCAGACACCCAACGGAATGCGTGGCCTGACGATCGTGGATGACGAAACTGTGACGTGGCTCCTAGAGGTGTGCCCGGGTGACCCCTCACCCAGGCTCAGGGGGGTAAGAGGATAGCCCCTCACCCAGGCTCAGGGGGGTAAGAGGATAGCCCCTCACCCAGGCTCAGGGGGGTAAGAGGATAGCCCCTCACCCAGGCTCGGGGTGGTAAGAGGATAGCCCCTCACCCAGGCTCGGGGTGGTAAGAGGATAGCCCCTCACCCAGGCTCGGGGTGGTAAAAGGATAGCCCCTCACCCAGGCTCGGGGTGGTAAAAGGATAGCCCCTCACCCAGGCTCGGGGTGGTAAAAGGATAGCCCCTCACCCAGGCTCGGGGTGGTAAGAGGATAGCCCCTCACCCAGGCTTGGGGTGGTAAGAGGATAGCCCCTCGGCCCCGAGCCTGGGGGGGAGGAGAAACAAACATCTAACCCATACGATGAAGAAGAACAGGTAAGTAGTTTTTCAACCCAACAGCATCGTCTAGGAGAGCCTGGCCGTACCTGTAGGCCTGTACTTCATACCTGCTCTGCTCTCAAATCACACCGAGCCCTTTTCCACCAAAGGAACTCTGGTTCGTGAACCGCTTCGTTTCAAAATCCCTGGAACCTTGGTTCTGTCCAGAGAACGGGCCCGCGTTTCCACCAGTTTTGAGCCGAACCGTTGTACGCCGGCCCACGCCCATGACGTCGTCACGGTTCGCACTGAAAAACCTACTATTTTGTGGTGCCGGTTCGGAACCAGCTTTCGGGTTCCCGAACTCATTTCTTTTTGGTCGAAATGCTCGGAACCGTTCAAAATTAGGTTCGCTCCGAACCGGCACCGAACCGGTTCCCTCTTGGTGGAAAAGGCCTATGAGAGCTTCCTTTGTCCAAAGCCACCATCATGTAATAAAACTACCAAAGAAGAAGAGAGCGATGGCAATCTTTAGTTCCCTGGAGTCACCATGCAGGCTCTGTGATGTGCTCTCTCTCTCTCTCTCTCTCCTTCCCTTTTCCTCACGCAGCAAAACCACACAGATTATCACAGAAAACAGGAAATCCCATCTGGGCATATTCAGCTCTGTAGATGAAGAGACATCAAAGGCAGAAAATGAGCCCATAGGTGGGGAGAGCAGGAAGTCAACATACAGACAGGATGTGTGTATTCTTTCCCTACAGTAGCTACATATTGCTTTCACACTGGAAAAAGGCCATACTGTAGCCTATTATATCTAGTTGGTGCAATTTTGAAAGTATGCAGTAGTGTTTACCTGAACCGATGCCAAGTCTGCAGAAATCAAAAACTCTACCGTCATCCTCAAACTCTCTACAGTCTCCAGGCTATTGTTCCGTCTCTCGCCCAAACGTGAAGAGAACGCATTAGTCTTCACTCCCATCTTTCATCTTGTGATTTTCAGAGTCATTTTCTTCCTCTTGGAGAGAGACAAATGGAAAAGACTCATCTCATCTTTTACGGTCTCCTTTGATCCTCTTTCATCTCGGATTCCGTGGAAAGAAAAGTGTTTTTTTTTTCTGTTTTGCTAGAGTGTGGTTACGGTACAAAATATCTTCAAATCACTCTTAATGACCCGTATTCACGTTTGAAGAAAATGTGGATACAAAACACACTCTTGTCATTATTCAAAGTGCACTTTAATGATGAATAAATTATAAACTGCGTACTTCCAGGAATGAATAGAGTGGAGTGCAGTCATTGACAGGTGTGTGTGAGTGTGTGTATGAAATCCTAACATGGAACAGGCAGCAGCGATTTATCTTGTATTCCCTGCGCTAGCTCGGGTACCTTGCTGGAAAGGTTAAAACACACACCCTCCAGCCGTGACTACAAAGGTCAACACACTGCTTAGGAATGAGGGATAGAGCCGCAGAACAAGAGAATGGACTAGGCTACTAAACTACCGCTGCTTCCTTCTCCTCTCCTCTCCTCTCCTCTCCTCTCCTCTCCTCTCCTCTCCTCTCCTCTCCTCTCAGAACGAATGGCCAGCACATCGTATTTTACCCTCGGATATCACACAGTGGCCTACAGCCCGGGCACTATCTCTTGTTTCCACGCTGTCCCTCCCCCTCCCTGTCCTCCAATGTCCTCTTATCTCATTCCCCTCACTAACATGTCCGACCTTGGTAGAACCGTCGGAGGAGCGTAAACACGTCGTGTTTCTTTTATGGCGCCTCGTTGCCGGTAGTGAGCAAAGAGAGACAGAGGCTATAAAAAGCGAGGCCCTCAGCTATGAAAGGCGAGCGGAGCGGAGACCGCATGCTGAGGAGGGACAGAGGGAGAGAGGGATGAAGAAACACCCGCGATGAGGAGTCACAGATGTGTCCGGCTGATTCATATGGCTCAGCGCTGTTCTTCGGCACGCTGTTGCCCCCTAGTGGAGGGACACTAGAATAAGAGAGAGCATAAACTCTCTCTCTCTCTCTCTCTCTCTCTCTCTCTCTCTGTAGACTCTGTGCGTGTTTTTTCAACAGATGTACTTGAGTATAAAGTCTTAAGAATCTGCATCTTCTGGTATTCTGGTGTGACGAGGATTACACAATGGCTTGTTTTGAAAAGAACACACAGATCTTGAGTTTAATGCCAATATAATAAGGTTTATTTTCAATCAAGTAAAACATGTAAGACATATTTAAAAATCCAAGGTTCACAGAAATAAAAAAGGCAGTACATTTATATTGAGGCTATAGTAATGAGTGATATGCACATAAAAGAACGCTGTTTTTTTTCTCGATGAAAAGCAAAATCAGTGCTTTGTTCTCAACCTGCTCAGTCGAGGGAATGACAGACCGTCTGAACGAGAACAACTCCAGCCTTGTGTGATCCCAGAGTGTGGAGAAATAAAACGGGGTTTTATTAAGTCAGACGTGCTAAATATTAGGTTAATCCTAAAGTCCCAACTCCATGTTTATTGAAATTCAAGAAGAAATTAATTTATAGTAAAACATAAGATAAAAGCCTCGGTTTAAAATGTTCATCAGACGTCTACTTTCCAAAAAGACGTTTTATGGTTGTGTAGGCCTACTGGCATACTGTGGATGAAACATGATAAAGATGAGTTAAAATATATAATCACTGTTCCCAAAAAATACATTGATCTCCCCATACAAGGCAAAGCACGGAGCAGCCGACAGACTTCTTCAGCCGACATGGCCATTGAGGTATGTGAACTTCAGTCTCCTAGGGTCTATCCCTAATTCGTCCACTAGGAGGTGCAGTAGGGCTCCCTGTGATTATGCCCTGTTGAGCGTCACCCCATGCAGGCGTGGTGTCCCAGAATGCTTCTTTAAATAACCCCATATACTCACAATACAGCCTTCTTATCCTATATCTGATCTGAATACAGCGGATACGAACACAAAATACTGCGTTTCCCTTTCCCAGGCCTCAGTCTCAGATCTGAGAGCAGTTCTACTTCGTTCAGATAAAAGGTAGTGATGAGACAACAGGCACGTTCAGGATCGCCATGTTAAGCAACATTCAAATGGTTTAAATTGTGAACAGGGTCACAGGTAGGTCCTCAGACAAGGCCTGGATGATTTACGCCCCCTTGATACGACAGCCAATCAGAATGCAGTGTAAAAGTCCCCCAAAAACAGCATTATCACACTTATGGAGCTAGTTATTTTAAACGTTTACTGACACAATCAGAGGGTGCGTTCAGGTCCTCACACACCCCTAACGGACTGCTAAATACTGAAGGAAGAGAAACAATAATCAATCAGTATTGATTTTAAGAACATGTAAAGCTAATAATAATCATGATGTCCTTAATTGTGGTCTGGAACATTGTTCATATCTGTCGTAAAGCAGAAATGTTTTCACTGAGGTACTGAAGATGGGTCTGAAGAACGGCTTGTGGCCCGAAACGTCACCTTGGTGTCAATTAAATATTCCTGGGAGCATATTTCTGGTGAGCAGACTCTATTTTTTCTACTGTAGATGAGACCCTCTGAGATGTTTCTACTGTAGATGAGACCTGAGGTGTTTCTACTGTAGATGAGACCCTCTGATGTGTTTCTACTGTAGATGAGACCTTCTGAGGTGTTTCTACTGTAGACGAGACCTTCTGAGGTGTTTCTACTGTAGATGAGACCCTCTGTGTTTCTACTGTAGATGAGACCCTCTGAGGTGTTTCTACTGTAGATGAGACCTTCTGAGGTGTTTCTACTGTAGACGAGACCCTCTGATGTGTTTCTACTGTAGATGAGACCCTCTGAGATGTTTCTACTGTAGATGAGACCTTCTGAGGTGTTTCTACTGTAGATGAGACCCTCTGGTGAGTTTCTACTGTAGATGAGACCCTCTGAGGTGTTTCTACTGTAGATGAGACCCTCTGAGGTGTTTCTACTGTAGATGAGACCTTCTGAGGTGTTTCTACTGTAGATGAGACCTTCTGAGGTGTTTCTACTGTAGATGAGACCCTCTGATGTGTTTCTACTGTAGATGAGACCCTCTGATGTGTTTCTACTGTAGACGAGACCCTCTGATGTGTTTCTACTGTAGATGAGACCCTCTGATGTGTGTTTCTACTGTAGATGAGACCTTCTGAGGTGTTTCTACTGTAGATGAGACCCTCTGTGTTTCTACTGTAGATGAGACCCTCTGATGTGTGTTTCTACTGTAGATGAGACCTGAGGTGTTTCTACTGTAGATGAGACCTTCTGAGGTGTTTCTACTGTAGATGAGACCCTCTGTGTTTCTACTGTAATGAGACCTTCTGAGGTGTTTCTACTGTAGATGAGACCCTCTGAAGTGTTTCTACTGTAGATGAGACCCTCTGATGTGATTCTACTGTAGATGAGACCCTCTGATGTGATTCTACTGTAGATGAGACCCTCTGATGTGTTTCTACTGTAGATGAGACCTGAGGTGTTTCTACTGTAGATGAGACCCTCTGAAGTGTTTCTACTGTAGATGAGACCCTCTGAAGTGTTTCTACTGTAGATGAGACCCTCTGAGGTGTTTCTACTGTAGATGAGACCTGAGGTGTTTCTACTGTAGATGAGACCTTCTGAGGTGTTTCTACTGTAGATGAGACCTGAGGTGTTTCTACTGTAGATGAGACCCTCTGAGGTGTTTCTACTGTAGATGAGACCTTCTGAGGTGTTTCTACTGTAGATGAGACCCTCTGAGGTGTTTCTACTGTAGATGAGACCCTCTGATGTGTTTCTACTGTAGATGAGACCTTCTGAGGTGTTTCTACTGTAGATGAGACCTGAGGTGTTTCTACTGTAGATGAGACCCTCTGAGGTGTTTCTACTGTAGATGAGACCTTCTGAGGTGTTTCTACTGTAGATGAGACCTGAGGTGTTTCTACTGTAGATGAGACCCTCTGATGTGTTTCTACTGTAGATGAGACCCTCTGAGGTGTTTCTACTGTAGATGAGACCTGAGGTGTTTCTACTGTAGATGAGACCCTCTGAGGTGTTTCTACTGTAAATGAGACCCTCTGAGGTGTTTCTACTGTAGATGAGACCCTCTGATGTGTTTCTACTGTAGATGAGACCCTCTGAGGTGTTTCTACTGTAGATGAGACCCTCTGAGGTGTTTCTACTGTAGATGAGACCCTCTGAAGTGTTTCTACTGTAGATGAGACCTGAGGTGTTTCTACTGTAGATGAGACCCTCTGATGTGTTTCTACTGTAGATGAGACCCTCTGAGGTGTTTCTACTGTAGATGAGACCCTCTGAGGTGTTTCTACTGTAGATGAGACCCTCTGAGGTGTTTCTACTGTAGACGAGACCCTCTGATGTGTTTCTACTGTAATACTGCGACCATCTCCAAAATCAGTCCTATAATCTCATGAGTTAGTTTCAGTCAAAATAAAAAAAAGTACATAATGACAATATTCATCAATATTCATCGCCATAAACATTTTAGAAGGATCTATATGCAATGTCACTATTAGTACAAAATCTACTCATTTCATGTTAAGTATTAATGCCACTCAAAACTACAATGTAGTTCACAAAAAGATCGGACATCGTCTCAAGACAATACAACTCCTGATTGTCTGAGGTTGTCAAAATGGCCGACGCGTGGGAGGCCATTACGAATGAGCCCAATGAGAGGAAATGATCCATCTGGTAATAGACTACACAGACACGACATATAGATAGGCACTCTTTGTGCGTATACGCAGTACAATCCTGTTCTTGTCGACCTCATGCCTGTCACATCAAGTGGTTATAAAACAAGATTAAATGAGAACAATACTTATTTTCAACAGTCCGAATTAAACAGTCTTTTTTTTTTCAAATGAGTTAGGAGAAAATGTACAATACACAATATCTATAGCTAGCCCGATAAACTGAGGTCAAGTCACTGTTGTCAGAAGTTAAATGATGAAAGTGTGTGTGTGCACGCAGGCAAACACACACCGACATGCACTTATCCAGCTGACGGAATACACCCTGGATGTGTGTGTAAAACACTCCCACTTCTGAACCATGGTCACGCCTAAAGAAGGCTCTGATTGGAAGATATTTGGAGTCACAATTGATTTGCCATTTCAGTGATGTGATTGGTTGAAAATGCCATGTGACTCCGGTGCGAACAGCGGCGGTGTAACAAAAATCGCGGTGTGTGTGTGTGTGTGTGTGTGTGTGGGGAGGGGTGAGGTAGGCTTTTGCTGTAAACAAAAAAAAAGAAAAGTACTGTCGTAAGGAAAAAAAAGGTAATCTGTGAAGATGGACTTGGGGAGTCTGTGGTAACACTTCTTCACACACACAGCCTCCGAACACAACAGTCCTACAGTTCATCAAACAAGCTCATCAAAACACAAACACAAAATGTACAACTAGGTATAACTCAGGAGGTAGTTACTAATATCAGTACATGAATCGGTTACAGAACACGAGTCCTTTCAACAACGCTGTCCAGAGTTCCTCGAGCAGTCTGTGGATGATCCCCAAAAGAATCAAATACACTTGTTTTTTTTGGTTAATTCCCTGAGAACAGTTTATCATCCTGAGAGGAATTATGGGTAAAAAGTGTGAAAATACATCGTACAAAAATGTCATTTCCAGAGGAGCTGAGTTGTGGGTTGTGCTCGTCAGGTGGTTTGCTCTTTTTTTTTTCCCGTTTTCTTTTTTTGAAACTCTGTTTCGGTGCATTGATAGGTTGGATTTCATGCACACACATTCATAACAGCTGTACATTAACCACCTCAGTGTTTTCAGCAATGGTCCCTCTGTTTTCAGCAAGGGTCCCTCTGTTTTTTCGAAGGCCCAAGAACAGCCAAGTCCAAGTCCTACTTAAAATGCCTTCAAATATAAAGCCAAACTCTTTGGTATAGAAATATATACCAAAAAACAGTTGGTTGTCTACGTTAGAGCTTTATAAAAAAAATCAAAAAAAAATCAACACAAGCTAGTTCGATATCGTCATACAAAGTCATTTGATTTGTCAGCACATTTAAGATACGATTCCAAAGTGACCCGACTGTAACTTTGTGAGGAGTCGCGTCAGATCAGCTCTTTACACATTCAATCTGGTCAGAGGAGAGTCGGCTCGTCCTTAGTAAGCGTCCCTGACCGGCTAACAGGATTCAAGTCACAGGAAACAGCAGCTCTCTCTCTCCCTCTCCCTACTTTGATTCACCACTCCCTCTCTCTCCCTCCCTCTCGGTCCCTCCCTCTCTCTCTCTCTCCCTCTCTCTCTCCCTCGCTCTCTCTCCCTCCCTCTGTCCATCCCTCTCTGCCTCTCTCTCTCTCCTCCCTCTCTCTCTCTCCTCCCTCTCTCCCTCCCTCTCTCTCCCTCCCTCTCTCTCTCGGTCCCTCCCTCTCTCCCTTCCCCTCTCTCTCTCTCCCTCTCTTTGTCCCTCCCTCCCTCTCTCTCCCTCTCTCTTTGTCCCTCCCTCCCTCTCTCTCCCTCTCTCTCTCTCCCTCCCGCCCTTCCTCCCTCCCTCTCTCTCTCTCCCTCCCTCTCTCTCCCTCTCTCTCCCTCTCTCCCTCCCTCCCTCTCTCTCTCTCTCCCTCCCTCCCTCCCTCTCTCTCTCTCCCTCCCTCTCCCTCTCTCTCTCTCTCTCTCAGGGAATGTGGGAGTGTTTGAAACACACGCCCCAGTGTCAGGATGACCTCCAGAGGAGACTGCAGTAGAACGCTGGCGTTCCCAAGCAGGTGGTGCAGACAGAGTGTTGAGGGGCCAGGTGTTCAGGGAGGGGCTCTGTGTACACGAGGGTGTGGTACATCCCACCCCACCGCTCCACAGCCCGGCTCCAGATGTGAAGGGCGTGGCGTCGGGGAGAGAGGGCGTGGCATCAGGGAGAGAGAGACAGAGACAGGGGCGTCGTCCTCCAAAAAGACACACTCCGACCGTCTTCAGCAAGACGAGGAAGAGAGGGTGGTGATTCACGATTAAAACAGACTAATACTGAGAGCGAGGTCAAATGTGTAACATTATTTGATTCTAAAGAGGAGGCAGACTAAGGGGGTGATGTCATTCTGATGTCATTGGTGATGTCATATGGGTCAGTATGAAGGAAGTGTGGTGGTCAACAACAACAAAGAATCCTGCACAAGTCAGGGCCTTCTTCAACCATGTCAGAGAGCACTTGTTACTGTATATACTCATTACTTAAAGTTAATAGCATTTCAATAATATCCTATTCTCTTATACATATATTAATGACTAATATTGTGACATAAAAACTGTGACACTATCTTATCTATTACCCAACAACCAAAAGCTAGATCTAAATACTAAAGTCCAATTAAATACTGGTGAATGTCTCAATGTTTTGGAACTTGAATCTAATGCACAGTGGAATAATATGATTCTTATCTAAGGCATATCTATCTATGGTTATATGGAACTGGATAGGTAATATGAACTCAACTAGACTCCGCCCCTAATCTCAGAGCCTGGGTCTGTTTACTTCTCTACTTCTTATTTGCCACTTAACTGTTGTCTGCACTAAGAATCTCTCTGTCACTCACTCTCACACACAATGCCCACTCTCTCTTACAGACACACACACACACACACACACACACACACACACTCATAAGCACGCAAACATGCCTTTAACAACCTTGCCTACATACATACCAGCAATCTGCAGTCAAATGTTAGTAACACTGAACCAAAAGACTCAGTTTCAAAAACAAAACAAACACACACACACACACACACACACACACAAACACACACACACACACGATGAACGTTCAAACCAACAATCAGTCTGTCCAGTCCATACCCAGTCACACAGAGGGGGGCTATTTGAGTTGTGCATGACCAGAGCGGCTAGTGAGTCAATCCTGCCCCTTCAAAACCATCACCGTGGTTTCCATGGCGAACTCCCCCTCCATGTAGGCCACGTTAAAGCATCCTGGTTTGTGATTGGCTGAATCACAATCACAATCGTGGTGAGCGTCCTGGTGGTGAGATACCTAAGTCTCTAGAATCTATTATCGGTTAGAATAAAGTGTTGATATTTTAGGAGTGATAATGGAATGATTATGTAGCATTTGGGCCAACTGGCCTAAAAAGAGGGTGAGTCCGATTCAGAATGAGTCAGACAACGCGTTAAGGGTTTGCAACTATTAGGTCCAGGTTAAAACAACAACAACAACGACAAACAAACAAACAGTCAGTCATCCGAGCCGGATTCACACGCCCCCTGATTTCTCCATAACGTTTCTAGAGCTGCACTGATTTCAACGCGCGAGTCACACGCACGCCGCTCGCTCCCGCGAGCCCGCTGTCTCGGCGACCGTTGCCATAGCTGCGCCGGACGACCTGACGAGTCAGTCACACACATTCACACGCGTCCGTAACCCACGGCGGCCACGGCCGTCGCCATAGCTGCGCTGGTCGAAAGACAGACACGACACGTCCTGTTTTTTTTGTGTTTTTTTTCTCCACGAGTGTGAGGTAGATGAGGTGGGGGCTTCGGGGTTCCTGGGAGGAAGGGGGCGGGGGGGTCGGGGGTTGTGGGTGGGGGGGGGGGGTTGTGGGCGGGGGGGGGGGGCCTACACCTCTCAGCCCTTCAGGGTTTCCTCCACCTCTGAGCCGGGGGTCCTCGGTGTGTCGGGGGCTCCTCTGGGGACGACAGGGGCCCCTCCAGGGGGGACGAGCCCGAGCCCTCCTCCTCCTCGGGGGGGAGGAGGAAGGTCCCGGGGGGCCCTGAGGTAGAGGCGTGGGGGTCCTGAGAGCCCGGGGGGGGCGCCAGCGCCTTGTGGGGGCACTGGGCCACCATGTGCATGATACTCGTGCAGTAGTGGCATTTCTTTGGCTGGGGGGGCAGACCACACTCCTTAGCATGGTGGTCCAGACCTCCACAGTTATAACAGCTGCAAGGGGGGGGGGGGGGGAGAGGGAGGGAGAGAGAGAGAGGGAGGGAGGGGAGAGAGGGAGGGGAGAGAGAGAGGGAGGGGGAGAGAGAGAGGGAGAGAGAGAGAGAGAGAGAGAGAGAGAGAGAGAGGGGGACGTCTATCAGTATTCACATTGAACATGTATTGTTAGAATCTGATTAGTGATTTTAATTCTGTGTTTTGTATGTGTACTGGTTGGTTTCCTACTGCATATTTGATTCTATTTATTATCTTTTAGAAAAGCCTCCTATGGACTGGTGTTGAAAATTAGCACTTGTGCTACAAACACTCAAGCAATGCATCTGGTCTGTCCACTGTGACTGTTCCAATGTAACTGTGATTAAATAAAAGTTTAATTCATTCATTCATCTATAGGTGCATCCCCAAAAAATTGAATATTGTGAAAAAGTTCATTATTTTCCGTAAATTTAATTCAAACAGCGAAACTCATGTATTCTAGATCCATTACACAGTGAAATATTTCAAGCCTTTTTTGTTTTAATCTTTATGATTGTGCAGTATGTTCAGTATATTCATCTATACACTCAATCCTTGCTCTCGGGGCTCCTTTTGCACAAATTACTGCATCAAATCGGACCGTGGCATGGAGGCAATCAGCCTTGAAATACTTCACGTGTAATGAATCTATAATATATGAAAGTTTCACTTTTTGAATTAAATTACGATAGATAATGTGTTTTCCACAATATTCTAATTTTCCGAAGATGCACCTGTACATGTGGAATGAAATGAGATGTTCCACACCATCAACCCGCTCTCTGAAATGAACGACCCGCTGTAACTCCCCTCCACCACTAGATGGGGGTATAACACAGCTTTAGGTCCTGCTGACGCGCAGGAAGCAGGACTGCATGGTGGAAATCAATAGGGTCGCATGCAGCATGTCCTCAGATAAACACCCACATCTTCAATTCAACAAAGCACATTCATTTATGTTTCTATTGGTTTTGCATTATGGAGAAGGAATAGAATTCAGTACGGATGAAAACCAGGAAGGTCAAGAGTTGAAAGTGCGTAGTTTTCTAGTCATATAGGAGCTTCTGAACACAGCAGGGAGAGAACTCCTCATCTAAAACACATTTAACTATCTGTTTTCCATCGGTTGTGCATTATGGAGGTAGGCATACAGATGTCAGAGTGGAAGAAACATTCAGTGACTTGTTCATAAAGAATCAAGGGTCACAGAGGCCATTAACCAATGTACAGCCGTTTGCTATTCATGGTGTTCTGAGAGGATCAGCCTTGGAAAGCCCTCCTCGCTCACATAACGCAGAAATCCACAAACGGCTCGATGTAGATGAAGACGGATATGCACAAGATGAGATATACAGCCCAGAGCAAGGGTCAAGTCCGTGTCAACCCCCCCTTAATTGTTTGTGGAGCATGTAATGAAGGCAATGACATCAGTAAATAGTGATATCTAATTCACCCTTCATGTCCGAATCACTCACACAACAGACCGGCGCTGGAATGGAACTGACCCCCGGCTTCATACTCAGTGTCTGCGTTTGTGTACAGATCTCTGCATGGCTAATTAACTCCTAAGTCCTTTCACAAGACCCTCGAGCAGAATAGGCCCGGCTCAATCGGTTTGCTGGACCTTGTGGGTAGCTAACGAGCTTGTGGTTACCAGGGTAATATCCTCCTGGGCACAGAGGAAGCTGACAAGCGCAGACCACGGCTATAGAAGATTCCTGTACATTGTATATCTGGAACAATGTGAGCGTGCACACATTCATGGCGGGTTCTTGTCGTAGCTGGCGTATACGGGCAGGCTACCATTAGCTACACTGGAAATGTAGCATTAGTGGTATGAGAACTCGACAAGAGACACCGGATCTTACATACCGTACGAGGGATGCCATATAGGACACATATTCCTTACATTCCAGCCGGGGATGTGAAAGGCTTCCTAAACATCTCCGGAACATTCTATCAGCATGTCATGGGTACATGGCACCTCTGTATGCATACAGTATGACAAATAAGCATCCTTGAAATATAGAACATTCACTGAAATATGGACTGTTATTCTGATGCATGTCCGTGTTAGCATTTCGTCAGGCGCATAGGGGATTCAATTACCTAGAATCATTTGTGTCCCCTTTTTTGACTAATTAAATTTTGGTCGCTAATGTTGATGAAATTACATTTTGCCGCTATGTTGACAGAATTACCTTTTGTCACTGACTGACTGTGTTTCCATCAGCCTACTGATGATGAAGATATTCATACAGACTCTGAGAATTGTTATTTATTTAAAAAGCATAGTTCGAGCTCTGGATGCACAGAGACAAGAATAATCAGGTAGTCTACAAGTATACATGTTCAGTCATGTCCATATCAAGATGTTTGCTGACTGACATCTTCTGATTTCCTGACTGATTGTTTTAACTTCGTTATTATGAATCAAAGAGCTGGATTCTGATGTCATGAGAATATTAAAGCCACCTCACTATCAAATCAGATTAAATTTGTCACCCTATCGTCACATGTGACAGGATAGTCGATCAGCCCGCACAGGAAAAAGCTCTCAAACGCGTCCCTAGAGACCAGCTTCCAAATCATGTCCCCGATAACTTATGGGATGTTATTCTCTATCAAATAATACATGAATAATTTACAGAAATACAGAAAGAATGCATGATCTCTCTCTCTCTCTCTCTCTCTCTCCCTCTCTCTCTCTCTCTCTCTAGAAAAGTATACATCAGAAGACATGAAGAAATGAAGTCTTGTGATTCGTTAGTTCATATGTTTTGACCAAGGCTAATGAAGCTCTTATGCTAAATTAATATTTTAGTCCCATTATTAGTTATTGTAATGGTCAGTATTTAGGGTTATAATGGTGCATATATCTGGCCTGCTCTGCTCTGTAATCCATCATGTATTTAAAGTCGCACTGAAACGGACGTTTGAGATCATCTAACTTCCGTAGTTTGACGTATTTCCGACGCAAACAAGCTATGAGGGCGGGACATATGTTTAGAGGAATTTGATTGGAACATTGACAAGTGGACGGGTTTTAAGAACTTTAGACAGATTCGATAGAAGGATAGCGTTGATTGACGGGTGGATGTCGTGAGATTATTGGCCTAAAATCTAAGGTACCTGTTGTCATCATTGCACGTGACCTACCGTTTCCCAGGAAGTAAGAAATTATATACTTTGATATAAGATTACAACAAAAGTAGAATTTTGTAATTTTTTTGGCATACATCATTGAATAGGTGAACACTATGACCAATTATGTGAACCAAAATGGGACAGAATGCTTTTTTCATTTCAGTGCAACTTTAAGAACAGCTCTCAAATGAAAACTCAAATGGTTATTATGCTTTAGGTTGTGGCCCCTTTAACAATCGGCATCTGTTTGGAACTTGGATAGATAATGACCTCATAAAAATCAACTTTCTTTGGGTTTCATTGAAAAATACATATCACATCTGGTGCCAGAAAATACCAATGTAAACATTTTAAGTAAACAACAATTTTGTAAATAAGTATTAAACCGAGGTAATCCACTTAATCCAAAGGTATTTGAGTTATCCGACATGATAAGTAAAACCTCCCTTGGTGTATTTAGAAAGACATATTACAGCCCAACACATTCTAGAGTCCCTGAAGACACTGTGGTTATGTACACCTACAGCCAGCAGGGGGCAGAGTGGCGTAACAGTGGGGGGGGGGGGGGGGGGGTGGACAGCCTCTCTCCACCAGACCACATTACAGAAGCAGAGGTGACATCAGACGCTCGTACCTGCCACTCTCAAATAGCCTCATGGCACCCTCTCATCCAAAAACCATGGCAACAATTATCCCATGTGGCCTGAATAATTCAGGTGTGTAAAACAGTCAGGGAAGCCTCTCCACAGCTCGCCACTCCGCGAGGAACAGATATCTTCTCTCTCCACAGCTCGCCACTCCGCGAGGAACAGATATCTGGTCTCTCCACAGCTCGCCACTCCGCGAGGAACAGATATCTTCTCTCTCCACAGCTCGCCACTCCGCGAGGAACAGATATCTGTTCTCACCTTGAGAGAAAAAGACTGGATAGCCAAGAGGCATCCAGCCCAACCCACTTCAGTACCCGAGCCCAACCCACTTCTGTACCCGAGCCCAACCCACTTCTGTACCCGAGCCCAACCCACTTCTGTACCCGAGCCCAACCCACTTCTGTACCCGAGCCCAACCCACTTCTGTACCCGAGCCCAACCCACTTCTGTACCCGAGCCCAACCCACTTCTGTACCCGAGCCCAACCCACTTCAGTACCCGAGCCCAACCCACTTCAGTACCCGAGCCCAACCCACTTCTGTACCCGAGCCCTATATAGCAAATAAGACAGTTGCATAAGAAGCCTAGGAGGTACTCCTAGGAGAGGTGGCTAGGAGATACTCCTAGGAGAGGTGGCTAGGAGATACTCCTAGGAGAGGTGGCTAGCGTGTGACGTGTCCTCCTACCACAGAGACAGATATCATTGTCTAGTCGTCCGTTTGCTCCAGTCACAGGTGTCTGTGAGCAGAAGCAGGGCCCCACCATCGCAGGCTCTATAGAGACGACCTAGCGAGCCAGTTAGCCTGCTATGCTATCCACTCATTTCCTCAGGCAAGTGCACATGTGATACGTTCAAAAGATCTCGGTTAAACACCTGCTTTTGTGATTTCTCCTCGCTCTAAGCACTTGATTGGAACACTGTAGGGGAACATGGGAGTGCATTGAAATGCACATAAATCTCTTCCTCCTCTGAACGCCGTCCCTCGTGTAGAGGCTGACAAATTGACTTTAAATAGCTGTGAAGTGCCCTATTCTAACGCCTTATCGCCGAGCAGCATAACCATGGCAACAGGCATGTACAGTACTTGGATAGATTGAATCTATAATCTCGGCACGCAGAAATATCCTGCCGAGGGAGCTGGAAAATCCCCTGCATGGTATAACATGATGATAGGGAGCGTCTGTTCTACCGACTACTGAGTTTGTACACTAGAAATGCAACACTGTAAAACGTTGACCTTAAAAACAGCTAAAAATGTGAACGTAATCGTGTGATGATATACGAAATGAAACAATAACAAGAGCCTAACACTAGAATACATTACATTACTGTCAATTAGCGGACAATTTTAACGAAAGCAATTACAATAACTGTATTTAACGTAGGTAGTCAGTGTACTACTACTCACCAGAACTCACAAGTGCATCTCCTTTCTAAACAAGTGACTAAGATCATAATCTAGCGCTAAGGAATCCCCCCCCATAATCATAACTCCTGATCTGAATTCTCTACTTGATTCGTTTCTATAATGTTTCACCTGCGCTGACCGCCAGGGATTACCCAGCATGCTTTGCTCTCACACTCACCGGTCTCCCTTTGGTTTGCGTTTCATGGGCGGGGCCTTCCCTTTTGGCCTCCTCTCGCTCCCGTTGCAGGGGCCCCCTCCCGGCCCCGTGACCCGCAGGGACTCCAGGCCCTTGGAGGACTTCTTAAAGGTGAACTCCACCTGCTCGCCCTCCTTCAAGCTGCGGAATCCTTCCATCACCAGCTTGCTCTGTGAAGGAGTCACAAACCACCCCTTTAAGAACACAAATCACCCCTTTAAGAACACAAATCACCCCTTTAAGAACACAAATAACCCCTTTAAGAAACACAAATCACCCCTTTAAGAAACACAAATCACCCCTTTAAGAAACACGCTTCCACAAATCACAAACCACCCCTTTAAGAAACACGCTTCCACAATAAAACATCCAGCAAGGCCTTTAAATTGTTCATAAATAAATCAAATGTGTTTCAGTGCTAACGACAACAAAACAAGAATAGTAGATGAATCCTTCGCTTGTGTGTCACCCTCGGTGAATAAAGCGCTGGTGGTCTCGACATGGTGTCCAGGTGCTCATCAGAGGAGAGGGTGCATCCTTGTTTGACTCCCTGTCTGGTTATCATTCAGACAGCGTTTCCTTCTCTAGGGGTGGGTTGGGGGGGGCGATACTGTGTCGAACTCCTCCGAATGTTGTCATCCCCTCACAGAAGAAATATCAACCGTATTTGAATTATCTAAAGTATCGATCCGGTGGGTGACAGCGTGCGACGCGCTACATAAACAGCTGTGATTCACGGCGTACGGTCGAGTCAGAACGCAGAGCGGCTGGTATCACTAACCTCTGTGCATCTCGCTGAGCCCACCTCCGAGGTAAACACACCCAGGAGAGAGCCCACCTCCGAGGTAAACACACACCTACAAGAGAGCCCACCTCCGAGGTAAACACACCCAGGAGAGAGCCCACCTCCGAGGTAAACACACACCCAGGAGAGCCCACCTCCGAGGTAAACACACCCAGGAGAGAGCCCACCTCCGAGGTAAACACACACCCAGGAGAGAGCCCACCTCCGAGGTAAACACACACCCAGGAGAGAGCCCACCTCCGAGGTAAACACACCCAGGAGAGAGCCCACCTCCGAGGTAAACACACACCCAGGAGAGAGCCCACCTCCGAGTTAAACACACACCCAGGAGAGAGCCCACCTCCGAGGTAAACACACACCCAGGAGAGAGCCCACCTCCGAGGTAAACACACCCAGGAGAGAGCCCACCTCCGAGGTAAACACACCCAGGAGAGAGCCCACCTCCGAGTTAAACACACACCCAGGAGAGAGCCCACCTCCGAGGTAAACACACCCAGGAGAGAGCCCACCTCCGAGGTAAACACACCCAGGAGAGAGCCCACCTCCGAGGTAAACACACCCAGGAGAGAGCCCACCTCCGAGGTAAACACACACCTACAAGAGAGCCCACCTCTGAGGTAAACACACCCAGGAGAGAGCCCACCTCCGAGGTAAACACACCCACACGAGAGCCCACCTCCGAGTTAAACACACCCAGGAGAGAGCCCACCTCCGAGGTAAACACACACCCAGGAGAGAGCCCACCTCCGAGGTAAACACACACCCAGGAGAGAGCCCACCTCCGAGGTAAACACACCCAGGAGAGAGTCCACCTCCGAGGTAAACACACACCCAAGAGAGAGCCCACCTCCGAGTTAAACACACACCCAGGAGAGAGCCCACCTCCGAGGTAAACACACCCAGGAGAGAGACCCACC
>NC_140239.1:30895634-30908134 GCF_949987555.1 Borostomias antarcticus | reverse complement strand
GCTCTTGAATAGGGGATTATCGTTATTTGAATGTTTTTGTTCATCCCTAACATAAACATGTTATAAATGTAATCCTCTAGAAGAGATGATAAAGATATGAAAAGAATCTCGCTCTGGTCTGAATCTCTGTCAATAGTTCTGGTTCTGGGTAGCAAAGTTCTGGAGCAGAGTACTCATTTGAGCTCTGCAAGGCCCTGGAGGGCATTTCCCAGACTCAGGTCTGCCTTTTTCACATCAATACATTTGTCAAGCAGACATCTTTGGCATGGAGAAAAATTGCTATGTTATGCAATGACACATTCACCGATTAGTGCGATAGATTTGATCCCATCGTTACTTTCTATTGTACATTTGATCTGTTTTCGATTGCATCACTCGGATTAAAGTGTTTAGCCTATTCTGTAAGTGTGACACTGTTTTTTCTCATGTCTTAGCATTCCATTGTGAGAATCATCATCTTGTGTAATTTGTAAATATGTGACTTGTAATTATCTGTAACTTTTGAGTACATCTCGGAGGTGGCGATCACACTGTGATTGAACACCGTACGCTTCCATGTGACATTAAGATCTGAATCCTAATCTGAACACATGCAAACACGCATGTATGCGACCACCAACTACCCAGAATGCATAGTGTTACAATGTGGGGCCTTGCAATCAGCAATAACTTCTCAAAGACACAATATGTCACTAACTATGAACTTAAGCACTCAAAAGATACGCAAACGAACGTAAGTTCAGATACGTTTCTCTTGCACATTGTTGGAACATTTCTTGTAACCTTGCACTATTCCTTTTTTAAAACACTGGGAAGTTGTTAAAACACACAGATCTGATTCTTATTCCCACATGAATCCACGCACTTGAGACCAAGCGATTAGTCAAAGACCACAGGAAGATATAGACGTGACAGAAGCCCAAGCCAAGAGTCAGAACCTGAGATCCAACAGTAGCACAAGACAGTGCCATTAGGGCCAACTGCTTCACTTGTGTCTGACAGATGTTTCCAAAGCTCTTTAGTCCAGTTCTGGACGCTACATCTGAACCAGAATGTCCTCTAGTTTAAAATAACTTCCCGTGAGGCCACAATAAAAGCACCCACACCGAATGAGTGCGAAAATGAAATGGTGAAAATGACTCCTCATCCCCTCTCGCTCTTCCACGGGTCTTTAAAGCTACTTTATGGGACCGTAAAAATCCGATTTAACGGCAGAAAGTGGGGTTCAAAGAGGGGGGAATAAAGTCTGCTTTGTTTTCAACAGAATCAGATGAAAATAAGGCTGTAAAAATGAACCGAGTGGATGGTTGATGAACATAAATGATTGTTGTACTGTGAAACACATGCCCTGGGTCTCCAAGCAGCCTACAACCCAAGCGTCTGTAGGCCTACAAGTCAGCCTGGTTGCCTTTCCATGAGGGCTTGTGATCCAATGTGATCAAAACTGTGTTCAGCCCTTATTGTGAACAACAAGTGACACATAAAAACAAATGATACCGCTTCTCATCACAAACACTTTTTGACCACCAGTAGATCTTTAGGACCACCAGTAGATCTTTAGGCCAATCGCGTGGCTTCGCTTGGTCTCCAACACGTTAGCAGGACACGTTAGTGGGATTTCAATACGCTCTCTCGTCCATGACGTAAGAGACAACTACAAACTCTGTCATAGCTCGTGAATGTCTCCCTCCACAGTTAAGGGGAAGGGAGGGGAGAGGGGTCGTGTCGCTTTAAGGAAGACCAGCGTGTTTTTCTGCCCAGCGTGGTAAGGAGCACGTCATATAGAGGCCTGTAATGTTACATATTTGGGGGAAATGTTACAGTGCCATCATCTTTTTTTTTTCGAGTAATACAACACCGTGTAAAGAAGCGGACACAATTTCGCAATAGTCATCTTGGGCTTAAAGTAACATGGTTGACAACCAAGTGCTGGTTCACAAGATGTCCAATATGAAAATAGGCCTAATTCCAATATGAAAACAGGCCTAATCACTATTAGGCTATGCACTAAACACAAGGCCAAAGGTGGAATAGACCTCACATAACATGATCATTTGACCTTTTCTTATCCGCGATCTAGGAAAAGGAAGTCGAAATGTACTCAACATCACTGAACATGTTTTCACGGGTGGGTATGAACTTACTTGGTGAACGAACACGTCCAGGGGGGGGTCGACGGGACTACCTTCACTGCTGGTCATCGAGATAAATCCAAAGCCCATCCGAACATTGAACCACTTGCAGTGGCCTGACCCCGACAAGACCTGGACCTGGACACGACTTCGCTCCTCGTACTCGCTCGACTTGGCGGGGTCTTCACCGACACCTTTACCCGCCCCTCCTGAAAGGCAAATGAAAGTAGTTATGCTCCAGTATGATTTAATAGACGTGTGTGCGTGTTGGGGAGGGGGGGTCGCCCTGTGCGCGCGTAGTTAGTACACCGCGTTAATGGAGCCCCGTTGGGTGAAAACATCTCCAAGGGGGAATCCCCGCCAATGGTCCATACGAGATGTTCATAGTCGTTACAATTCTCCTTCGAAACGATTTTCGCGATCACTCACGCGTTAAGAGGCGCATGGTTGAATGGTTCGAATCCCACACCGACGCAAACCGTCCTAAAGTTATTAGTAGTGTTCGCTGCGAGGCGAAACGCGTGCCCCTTGCACATGCATGCAAACTGGGGGAACTTCTAAAGCATTTAGCTCACATGTAGGCGAGTACTATTGCGTTGTGTTGAGCCCAAGAGGGCAGGTGTACACATGGTTGCCTTGTTGGGCAGGAAACGCTCTCTATCATAAGACAAACAGCTCAAACAATAACCAAGACATCTTTACACATGGCAGTAAGCGGGGGCGGTGCATATCATATGAGGTGCATAACAATAGCCCGACGCGGTCCCCTCCCATAGCATCAAATGAAAAAGTGAGAGCAAAAAAATTGAAATAATTGCAGAATAACCTTCGGCCATGTTTCCCGCGGACCCTCTGTTCCAAAGTTCCAATAGAAACGGTTCCTCTGCGCAAACGGGTTGTGATAGTCACCATTAATCCGACATCCTCTATTCCAACGCTCACAAATTTAGCTCGCATGGTACAGCGTGCTTTCTCTCGTTTGATATTTAGTCATGTCTCTGTCTCTCCTCTCGATCCTCTTCCTCACTCACAGCACTTCTACCGCTGGTCTCTCTCTCGTTCCCTCTCCCTCGCTCTCATTCGCTGGCTGGCTGGCTGTGCCTCTGCCGTGCCCGTTCTGAACACGTGACTTTGTCAATTACATGCTTTCTTGCTACTAATTTCACTACGGATCCAGAGAGCAGAGCGGGACGTGAGGGAAACGGACGAGGGTTCGACCGAGAAGGTCCCGGTGCCACGCGAGCCCCCGTGAAGACACACCGAGGAAGGTCTCTGCTCTTCATCCGGGCCTTGAGAAAGATGACTGTTCCCGATGGAAACGTGCTTTGTGAGAAGAGGTTATTTGAAGCAGTAATATCTCACTAGGTGGGTTACTTCAATGGTATCGCTCGTAGGCTGATGATCATACATCATGCTGAAATAACAAATAACATTAACCTAATGAAACGACACAAACTCCTAGACTGCATCAAATAAAAATACTGTAATTGATAGAAACCTACATGGTTATAGCCTACATTCAGAGTTTACATGAATACTTCTTATAATTCTATAGGCTACTTTATGGCTCTAAGATACATATAAAGGAGCATATATTTTCCAGGTCACCTAAGATTAATCCACTTCTTCATTTGGAAGTATTTGGGAATACATGGACCTATTTGAATAGGCTATTTACTTAATTATAAGTAATAATGTATTTGAAGTAAGCTATCACTGTCAGCAATCACGAAGAAGATAAAGTAAATTGAAACATTCTGTCAATTATTAATAGGCTTGATTAATTATGACAGCTTTTCAACATTCTAAAAAACGGGTTTCTGAACTTAAGATCAATTGTTTACCAAACTTCCTTATAGTCACCAAGTAGTCCCAAGTACCACAGAGCAGGCACGAGGACAAAACTATGGAATGTGAGTGAAAAGGCAAAACAAACTGTAAAAGTGAATTAGCCTAGTTAAAAACTACAACTGTGTATCATTGACAACCTATAGGCTACCTGACAAATGCATTTAAGGAAACACAGACTGGTCAAAGGTACATTGCAAATCTTTCTGGTAAAACTTTTCTTTATTATTGTTAAAATAGCCTATAAAATAAAGGCAGGCACATGTAATTCTTGAAGGCAGCACACAAACAATCAAAACATCTAAATTCTCATGGACAGACTGATAGCAAGTCTGGAAAAACATCTTCATATTGAGTAACATTTTACAAGGCCCTATCTTTAACCAGTGCCTTTTCTCTAACCAGCCAGAGCCTAGAGGGGTTTACGTTGAAGGAGCTGCAGAAGACGAAAAACACGTTGGAGGAATGAATCAACAACAAGTCATCCCCACCCACCCACCCACCCACCCACCCAAGAGCCCACCCTCCGGAATTCCCGAGCTTACCCCTACCCCCAACCCAGCCCGGCCCAACCCCCGCGCAAACTCTGTTTTTCAAGATGCGTCGCGGAGGCCTCCACCCTGGTCATAAAATGACGGGTTGGGTCACAGGGTTGACCACCGGTGTCACATGCTATCGACTCCCTCATGTCCTCAGAAGGCTTTTCTGATCGAAGAAACCGAATCCAATCAGAGAGTGACATAAGATGTCTTGATTAATGGCTCGTGTGGCCCTTTCACGCTAATAGTAAGAGCTTATGATAATAACAGGTGTGATCAAGCCTGATACATTAGTCACAATCTCGTTTGTAAAGTGGAATAAGTTCACTTGAAATGAACCAGAGAACGGCGAGGAGCAGTGCGTTGGTCCCCCGGTCTGCTGACTAGAGAGTGCTCTCTCTCTCTCACCCCAGCCAACCCCACCCAACCCCCACATCTCGCCATAGGCTCACAGAGGAAATTTGCCTTTACCCTGCATTGCTGTCAATGCGGTTCAAAGGGTTCATTGAGTTCGTCTCTCCTTTCTCCTCTCTCGTAGTGTGGGGGAGTTCATTTTGTCGTTTTGTGCGTGCATTCCAGCCGCCAACCCCTCGCGTTTTTATATTCTCTTCAGAGGCTGAACATGGGTGACAGAGACTCGGGTCATCTCATGTCAGAGCTGTTTTGAAGAATGTTTTTCCTAGCAAAAAAAAAAAGGTAAATACTTTCTTGATTCATTCACTGAACACGTTGATGTTTGCAATCAGCATTCATGATCAATTCAAATACCAATATAGTTGACTCAGCTTGGCTTTGTGTTTTAAAAACACAGAAATCAAGTGTGAGTTCAGTTAAAACTTGTTTTATGTTTGAAAGTCCCTTTGTCATTTTCTAAAGTGACATCATTCGTTTGGGAACATTTAAAATAAACGAAAAAGTGAGGTAAAGGTGTGTAACAAATATAGGCCTACCATTTAGCATGCTTTTGCTTTG
Organism: Borostomias antarcticus; assembly: GCF_949987555.1. NCBI lineage: Eukaryota > Metazoa > Chordata > Actinopteri > Stomiiformes > Stomiidae > Borostomias > Borostomias antarcticus. The sequence goes on along the minus strand of NC_140239.1, from coordinate 30,902,643 downwards.
TTTGACTAGGCAGAGTATAATCTGCAATCTAGATGAGAAAATGCCCCCTTTTTCGTTTCAATATGGTTACTTGTTTGAAGTTGTGATTAGTAAAACCGTTTCTTTGAAAGAAAATATGTTGTATTGATATTGAATACTTTGAACAAGTGATAACATGAGAGAAGAAATAGTCTCTTCAGTGCTGTTTAGATTAAATTAAGAGTCAAATTGGATGGTTGCACGAGTTTAAAACGATAGGTTCCCATTGTGGCATGTTTAACATGTTTAAGATAGCCTACATGTGATCTTTAGCCTAATCATTTTCATAGCAAAGTCATTCCTGAATTATTTTTTTTTAACAAAAGAAAAAACAGTCATGAGGCTTAAACTTCCCGTCTGGAGTTTCTGCAACGGATGCATCGTCGTGTCGTTAGCATTAAACAACTCGATTTGCTTTGTTTTATTGTTTTACTCTGACCATAAAATACCCCCCAAACGAGAAAACAGGGCCAAGCTAGGTGAATGAACCCCCGTGACGTCAGAGGGAGGAACGAGGAGCGCCTCTTGTTTTGGGGGAGACGCGGTGGGTCGCGAGACTAACGGAGTTGTTTTTTTTCTTCAAGAATTCACAAGAATTTACAGGATAAATGTCTCCGGTCAGTAACGTTGTTTTTCAATAGTCTTCTCTTGAGAAACGGGTCTTTCATTAATTCCATACTAATCATTCAGAACCATCATAATTAAGGACTAGATTTGATTAGGTGATCTAAAAGTTGTGATCACTTTTGTCTCGGAACTTGTTGCGTTTGTCACAACGTATAGACTATTCAGCTACTTTGATTTCAATAGGTGTCTGTAGTTTGATACAGCTGTTATGCACGGTGTAAGCATCACATTATGCACAGCCTACAACCCAACAAAGAAGGACAATGGAAGTGGATCCAAGTGGTGACAAGTTTATAGACAGCGTCACGCTGCAACTGTGCCAGCGTTTTAATCTGTCATCAGATTGATTCATAACAGATAATCATGGGCTATTATGAACAACTATAATAATCATTTAGACTTACCTGTGAGCGAGGGCACAGCCATCGTCATCTTCTGTACTTCTCTCAGACCTGTGGAGGTAGTGTATAGGCTACTGACAGATCAAATCAAGCCGTCCCCCACCTGGTTACCGGGTCTATTTATAGGGGCGCAATTAACCGGAGAGAGGCTGTGAAGAGCACGAGCGCGCTCAACCGAGGGACACTACCGGAATTTTGGTTGAAAAAACATTTTCTCCTTTGTAATCCGTCCGTATAAGCTTCTTCTCACTGGATCCTAGGTGATTTTCCACTGATGAATATTTAATTGTGACACTGTAACTTAAGCGGACTGACTCGCGAGACAAGTAGACTTTACTAGATTTGGTTTAATTTGTTATGGAGGACAGACGAGTTGCTGAGTGATGCAGAGAAATCTAGAACAGATCATCTCAACCCCAAAGGCTAGGCTACTTATAGGCTAACGAAAATATAAATTCTGATCGGTTTAGCTTTCATATAAGGGATCTTTTTATAGGACAGACTCTTGGGGGTTTAGGAACATGGAGGCTATCAGGCCCAATTGGAAAATGATTTAGTCAAACCCAATATCTTTCTTTTGATCATTAATCACTAATGTAGGCTAGGCTATCCTGGACAGAATAGCACAAAAGCTGTTTTCTGTCATGTCTAAAATCCTGTACAACCTAAAAACAAAACTTTCAAAAAAAAACTTTCCAAATCTATCCTCGAGAAGCTCAAACTGTCTGATCAAATGATATCCATTCCTTTCACTGCTTATAGGAATCTGTAGGTTAGTCTGTCTTACTGCAATCAGGTAACCAGTATCTCTTCTCTCTAGACTGTCATCTCTGTTTTAACATCACATCTCTTTAAAACTCAACCCTCCTTACATGGCTCGCCTCCCCCACCCCTCCTGGAAAGCTCTCTACTCTACCTTCCACTTTAGCATCACAATGGTCTATTACAGGTTGATATCAATAACTTAACAATGAAACCACACACGCCTAGAGAGCTGACCATGCATAATATAGCCATAGTCAGACCCTCCCGCTTTGGATCAACTTTCTGACTTTCACTCATGCTAAAGCACGCATAGTCTAACTGGTCATATTTCCCAGCCTTCGTCCTCTGATTTGGGATCTGCTTCCCTGTGGTCTCATTCTGTATGTATCCACTAGGAGCTAGACAACTAAGCTGGCCTCGGACCAGTGCTTTAGACATCAATGACCACACTGGCCGGCCTGTTTGCAGTCTATTGGAGAGAGTACAGCGCCACGTTGTGGCTTTCCATTGTCGGAATCAAGCAGCATGCTTGTACGCCCTATGTAAATACATGTTATCGATCAATCGTTTTCTCGCTGATATTCAAGGTGATCGGTCCCATCGATGACAGATCAATAGACCCGACCTCCCCTAGTCACCCTAGACAGGGGGAGACCAGTCAGGGGCTTCCGGAGTAGCATAGAAGCCTTATTTTCAAGACTAGTTAGAATATGGCAATATCTCCAAGGCCTATATTCACTGCTTGCGTTTGTATCAGCCTTAATGTTATTTCAGTGAAATAACCCAAATGGTCTCTTATCGAACAAACCTCCCCAGTGCGCGTGCACGGGTTCGAGGACCTCAAGGGCAGCGCGCGCGCCTTCTTACCTTTTGTTGTTGATTACACAGTCAAGCATGGTTGGGTTCTGAGCATGCTATGCAAGCATCACTTAGATTTATTTCTATACTTGGATTAGGCTAATGCTAATGTGTCGGTCATAGCCTTCCCTAGGCTAGGCTATTTCAAAGTGCTATGCAGCATTACGGCTGCATTCTTCCTAAGCGCTTGTGACATGCGCAGCGCCCGTCCACGATAGACAATGTTTTGTATGTCGATATTGTATTATTTGAGTTCATAGTATGGGTTTTGATCCTATGCATAGCCTACATGTTTATGAATTCTACCATGATAAACTCTGCTTGTCGAGCATGTGGGTGAGTGTATTTTCCGAGCTCAAAAGTGACACCTCGTGGTCGTATAGTCGACAGGTAGGCTATAATTCGACGTTAAGAAAAAAGTCTCATTTTATGATTTTAAAATGAAAATATGTACCCATATATCATCACTATAACTATGTATTATCATTGAGTTGGATTTGATGAAACAGACTATTCTACAATCATAATGTAGCCTATTTCAAATCTCATGTCTAGCTGGCCAGACCACAGCCTGTAAACCTGTTAAAACCATGTTTTGTAGCTACTTTTATTTTCTAACCCTGATATTCTGCTATTAAGCGTCTCTTTTCGTTAACACATCTATTCTTGACTGTTGGCTACTGGACTAGTTTTGTTGTGAATGTGTTTTGTCTCTAGCGTTTCAATAAATTGGTATTTTAACACGTTAATTCAGGCTCAATTGCATCTGTTTCTCATATGTGGATGATTGTGTTTATAGAATTCCGTTTACACACATTGTCTTGAAGTTATCTAAAACTTTATTTTAATTTCTTAACATGTAGCCCATTCATTGTGTAGAATATTTTATATTTTACTAGTAATTATATGTGTATAAAATGAGACTAACGTGTTGATTTGATAATGTTAAAGCAATACTTGAAAGGGATAGTACTCTGCACATTTGGTACATAAATCAGAACATTCTGAATATAAATATTTTTAAGACATTCAAGTAGATAACATAATTGATTGTGACACGTATTGCTATGAATGTAACATTGTTTTATCTCACATTGCTGTAAAAATAGTCCCAAAAACGTATTATTATTATTATTTTTGTTTTTCTAAAACAATGTGGTAGCCTACATTTCAAAGACCAATTCAAGTCAAAAGAGGATAAAATATGAAAGTTTGATGAAAATAATTTTGAGTGCAAATCTTGATTGTGTATTGACTTAATGAGTAGCCTATATAGACTTGAGACTTTTGCACTGTCCCGTCTAGTCTTCACACCCCCTCCAATGTGGTCTTCATCAGTGTTGTGCACCAATTGACCAAAACACATTTCTAGAAGCCTACGTGTCAAATAAAACTGATTGTGATGCTGATTGAGTGGTAGGGGTATCCATAATTATCGACCCGTAGTCTAAGTCCCTAACTACTCTAATTACTCGACCAGTAGGCTAAGTCTCCAATTACTGTGGATACTGTCGACTCACACGTGACTTCATCTAGGAGTCATATTCTCCTCCCTACGGGGTGAATCATGAGAAACGCGACTAAATAAAACTTTAAATCACTGTCGTCAGACAAGACAGAACAAAAACGCAAGGTGAAATAATTAGTCTAGCAGCAAGTACAGTAAGCCCACTGTAAACAGAATTGATAGTCATTTGAGGAGAGTAAATAAGCATCAAAGCAAATAGGAATAACATTAAGCCTAACTTTATACTTTTCAAACATCAGCTCGTTTCTGCAGGTGAAATCAGATCTTGAAAAACCCTATAATCAGAGGATAGTTTCATTATTATTAAACATAATTTCATTTAAAACTACTTTGACTAGAAATACAAATTAATAGAAAGAGAGGGAGGAACACAGACTTGCAACTTTTTACAGAAAACATTTACTACTAACAAAATCATCGTAGCCTAATGCTTTTTTACAAACTATTACAAACAGTAGGCCTAAGGGTTTAGAAAACAATGTACAGGGATGTTGTATTATTTGTCTGTAGGACAAAACGACATGTCTATAGAATAATCATGTTTTCAATTGGGTTGGTTATCTTCATTTATTGGTTCAGTCGAAGCTACACTCAAATAACTGAATATTATTTGTATTACTTTCACAATGTGTCCCAATGAAAACCATGTGTGGACACTAGACATCAAGAGCACTGAGTTCACTCAAACTAAGAGCATTTGGGAATATATGGGCTTTGTTATAGTCTACATGCCATGTTTTAATTAATGTAATGTTCTGCCTTCCCACAGAAAGTTGACAACATGGATTACCCTCACATACAAATAACACAAACAAAAAACGCATCGTCTCCACGATCAAGGAGTTTTAATTGATAGAATAATTCAGAATGAGAGGGTAAATACGAATTTTCTCAAATGTCCCCCTTTGGACACACGCTATTCCGTCAAAAGGCTGCCCCCTTGTGGATACCAAGTGTAACTATTTCACACACAACACGGAGAGGAAAGACTCCCGCAGCCTAATTACCTCCGCCCAGCGCGAATGCGCGTGTATGGTTCTGTCTGTCGGTTAGTTCGTTTGTCCCTTAGTTTCTTAATAAGCAGGATTATTCAAAAACTACCAGGCCCATTTTCATGATGCTCTTAATGTAATTTCATTTTCATTTTTGGAGTGATCACCCATGTGTTCACTCCAAAAATAGTTTTTCTGTTTTCCTACTTAACTGTTGTTCTAACTTTGTAGTTCGTTCTCATAGATCCGTCTGTTAAAACTACAAATTCTTCCTGTGTGACATCACTTCCCTGTCCTCTTCATCCTGAAACTATGTCACTTCCTTTTTCACGTTATAACCTATCTACCTCGTCCTCAAGTGAACTCACTCAGCCCAGATTCACTTCCTGTGCTAGAGCGTGTCTGGAGCGTCCAATGGATTAAACTTCTCTCTGCTCTTAACCAATCCCGTCGTCCTTCCCCCAAGGAGCAGACAGTAGGCAGCGTGCATGCTGGGACGCGCCCGGGGGCCAATCAAACGCTTTTGGGGTTCAGTGTCTTGGGCACCCTCCGGAAGCTGGGATCGAACCGGGGACCTTGTGATCCCCAGCGGCCGCTCTGCCTCCTGAGCTACGGGCCGCCATTACAAGAAACGACCACGGCAAGAAAGCGCTGTTCAAAAACTTGTTTATTGAAGTTGTGGCGTTGTAGTCATTGTTGTTTATTTCCCGTTGAAGGTAAATAATCAGCACATGTCAGAGGTAGAAATAAACATCAATCTGAGAGGATATAGGAACATTTACACACATGCACACACACGCATACGCACACATGCGCACACACACACACGCACGCACGCACGCGCACACACACACACACACACACACGCGGCAGAGCAACAGTTTGTGATCTGCAACAGTCCTCTTGAAAACAAGTCACCTAAACCTAGTGTCATTCATACCAATACTGAGCATAGTTAAAATCCAACACGCGGAGGTCATTTACAGGACCGCAGCCTCTACAATGCTCTCCGTTGATCAATAAATAGTTTGCCTCCGACTCGTCCCGTCGCTTCGTGAAAGAGATCTCTCCGATGACCCCTGGTGACCTTTGACATGTTGACCCCTGTTTAAACAGCGACGACTTGTTGGATGAACGGTAAGTAGAAAAAGGCATCGCAGCAACGCTCCTCAAAAATCAACAATGTACAGGTTCAACTCACACCAGAGCGCAAATACCATTTGAAATCCTTTCAATTACTTCAGTGTTCGTTTGAGTGACAGGTGGGCGGGGTTTGCATTTTTTGGGAGAAGCCGATTGGTTCCATTATAACTGACAAGAACAATCAAGCACAGACATGTTATTGAAATGATTTCAAACAGTATTTGGGTCGAGGTCTAGTGTCTGTGGCTAAACGTAGGTTAGGCTGTCGTTGGCTGGGTCTGAGGCCGGGTGGGGGGTCAAAGGTCGGGGGGTCAGATACAGTACGGTCCAGGGGGTCAGCTGGCCCTGGAGGGAGGGGAGAGGAAGAGGAGGGAGGGATGGAGAGAAGGCTGGTTCCTGGAGAGAGAGGTGGAGGACGAGAGGAGGAGGAGCCAAGACCAGAACCCACGGAGCAGAAGAGAGACCTACCCCTCCGCTGACTCCTCCTCCGGAGAGACCAGATGAAGCGCTAAGCGCGTAGATGACAAGTAGCTTTTGATGAAGACCGACGCTAGAGAACAGCAGAAAAAAAAGGCAGAGAGTCACAGAACAAGAAAACACAGAAGTTTCCCTAAACAGGAAAGAGGAGGTTCTAGCCCCGCCCCCCGGCCTCGACCCGACCCGACCCGACCCAGCGG
>NC_140239.1:30880634-30885634 GCF_949987555.1 Borostomias antarcticus | reverse complement strand
TCAGAGCACACATGATTACATTATATTATCTGTCATCAATGGATGGATTCCTGAGAGCAACTAGTTAGCTGTATCTGATGGTAAACAAGCTCAACCTATAAGCTTAACAGTTGTTAATCCTATGGCCAGAGTAGGTACGTTTAACGTCGGCGTTAGAGATTCGCGTTACTTAACAAGTGCTGTGACAAGAGGCTACAACAGTCAATCAATCAATCAATCAATCAAAACTTTATTTGTAGTTTTCATACCCAGAGGCAACACAATGCGCTTTACAAAGAACAAGGGAGGTGGGCTTACGACCCACCCCTACATATTCCAGAGGGAAGCAAAAAAACAGTATCACCCGGGGGTCAGATAAGTGAGCTGTAAAAATCCTCCCCTGACCCCTCTCAACAAGGCGATGGAGCAAGCTCCTGGAGTATGTTTGTCTACCGGCTAAGAACATTTATAGAGCAATAAAACACATTAAATTACATTTTCAGAGTAAGAGAGGCTAATAACATCCTAGGAGAGGATGTGAGAGGTCAGAGGTGAAAGGTCAGGTGTACATGTCATGTTACCTGGGTCTTCTCGCTGTCAGGGTCCTCCAACCAGCTGTAGGGGTCTGGGATCTTGTTGTTGTGGTAGTCATCCACCTGCGACAAATAAAGTTAACTAAACCAGATCAACCAGAGAATGTGGCAGCAATGGGTGTAGCTAGCAACTTGGCTAACATCAGCAATGGGTGGTAGCTAGCTAACAATGAGACAAAGGCTACAATGGGTTAGCTAGCTGCTAATTGAGCTAGCTGCTAATTGAGCTAGCTAACCCATTCATTGACAGTGTGGGCTAGCAGACCGGTGTTCTTCTCTTAAGGCTAGCAGTTAGCTAGGCTAGCTTGCTAACTAGCCAGCCACGGTTCAAAACACTGATAAGAGGGGCCGTTGTTAATAGGGACCCCCACGGGAACCTGTCATTCTACTAACTAGCCCTCCATTAATCACAAGACTGCTAGCGGCTAGCAGACTGCTAGCTAGCTAGCTAGGAAGTAGGCTACTAGACTGCTAGCTAGCTAGGAAGTAGGCTACTAGACTGCTAGCTAGCTAGGAAGTAGGCTACTAGACTGCTAGCTAGCTAGGAAGTAGGCTACTAGACTGCTAGCTAGCTAGCTAGGAAGTAGGCTACTAGACTGCTAGCTAGCTAGGAAGTAGGCTACTAGACTGCTAGCTAGCTAGGAAGTAGGCTACTAGACTGCTAGCTAGCTAGCTAGGAAGGAGGCTACTAGACTGCTAGCTAGCTAGGAAGGAGGCTACTAGACTGCTAGCTAGCTAGGAAGTAGGCTACTAGACTGGTAGCTAGCTAGCTAGGAAGTAGGCTACTAGACTGCTAGCTAGCTAGGAAGCAGGCTACTAGACTGCTAGCTAGGAAGTAGGCTACTAGACTGCTAGCTAGCTAATAAGTAGACTACTAGACTGCTAGCTAGGAAGTAGGCTACTAGACTGCTAGCTAGCTAGGAAGTAGGCTACTAGACTGCTAGCTAGGAAGGAGGCTACTAGACTGCTAGCTAGCTAGGAAGGAGGCTACTAGACTGCTAGCTAGCTAGGAAGTAGGCTACTAGACTGCTAGCTAGCTAAGAAGTAGACTGCTAGCTAGCTAGGAAGTAGGCTACTAGACTGCTAGCTAGCTAGGAAGTAGGCTACTAGACTGCTAGCTAGGAAGGAGGCTACTAGACTGCTAGCTAGCTAAGAAGTAGGCTACTAGACTGCTAGCTAGCTAGGAAGGAGGCTACTAGACTGCTAGCTAGGAAGTAGGCTACTAGACTGCTAGCTAGGAAGTAGGCTACTAGACTGCTAGCTAGCTAAGAAGTAGGCTACTAGACTGCTAGCTAGCTAGGAAGTAGGCTACTAGACTGCTAGCTAGGAAGTAGGCTACTAGACTGCTAGCTAGCTAAGAAGTAGGCTACTAGACTGCTAGCTAGGAAGTAGGCTACTAGACTGCTAGCTAGGAAGTAGGCTACTAGACTGCTAGCTAGCTAGGAAGCAGGCTACTAGACTGCTAGCTAGGAAGTATGCTACTAGACTGCTAGCTAGGAAGTATGCTACTAGACTGCTAGCTAGGAAGCAGGCTACTCACAACTGATTCGTCACGGTAGACTTGTGGATAGGGAAAAGCCATTTTGGAAGTAGCTGTTCGGGAAGTCCGTGATACGAGAACTCGCTGCAGATATTGTGATAATGGTTTTGAGACGACTTTCTTGATCCGACCAAACATAAACTTGATGGTTGGTGGTTTTGGGCTAGTCAGAAAGGCGGCTTGCTCTGATGCCAGAGTCAACAATCTCACAAAGAGGATACTACCCTGGAAACAGAGGCAGACATCTTGAGAGCACCCCCTGTTGGCTGGCAGAGAGTCGGTCGGGATAAGAGCAAGGGAGGAATAATGCTGTAACATGACACGCACGCACACACACACACACACACACCATTTTACTCAAAAGACGCATCCTGTGTCAACACTCAGTGTTCTCCCGTGCCCCCTCTCTCTTAATGCCCCCCTCCTCCATTCCCCCTGTCCAGTCTGGGGTTATCAGAGTCATCAGGGAGCCTCCATCATCACATCCATCTATCAGGGGGGGGGGAGGAAAGGGGTCTGCCCATCCCTCACACCCCCAACCCCCTCCCTCATCCTCCACTGTCATCCCTTCCTTCTCATCCATCAACTCTGATCTCCCCCTAATCATCTCCGACCTGTCCTCCGCAATGTGTGTTTGCGTGCGTGTGTACCTGCCCGCCTGTGTGTACCTGTCTTCACCACAGCACACGTCTTTAGCTTGCGTGTGCGTTCTGCTCCATAAGGGCCCTCTCATACGCGGCAGCAAAGCATCATTTAAATACAGAGAGAAAATCTATCTTATCTGCTGTTCATCTTGTTCAAGGCCAGAATGTGACTTTACTTCATTCTGCAGATGTGGAGATAAGCCAGTGCCTGATTTAATTACATGTGTGCGGTCGTGTCATATAATAAGCACATTGCTTGGATACCGTCACAAGCTATTGAGAAGCCTTCAACAGGTGTCAAAATCCTTTCGTTAAATTAGAGTTGTTTCATAAATGTCAGAGCCGACAGGTTGAGCAGGTTATGCCGGGCTCTCTCTGAAAGGCTTACATGTAAAACAGAGACAGTGATGTCTCTACACACGGTTTAGGGCAGTGAAAGTGGAAGGAGGAGGTTGTCCAGGTGAAAGGAGGTGCAATAAACACCAGCGTTTTTACCTTGGGGGGGGCGGGGTGGGGAAGTGGTGTGTTCCACAGCCCTCCCCTCCATAGGTTCCACAGATGTTTTTGTTTCTTGTTTTGGGTCGTTGCCTTCCTGCCCCCCCCCCCCACACCGTCCCCCCTCCCCCGCCAGGGAGGCGGGCCTGCTCGTCCCTCATTGGGCAGAGACAGACAGGAGGTGTCTCGATTGTTTGTATTAGCCGTCTCAGGTCATAGGATTTTTTTTGTCACCTACTGGGTGTGTTTTTTAAGCCCCCCCACCACCCCCCTTGGGATGTCAGGTTCCCCCTGCTACCCCCCGACCCCCAAGTGCTCTGACCTCACGTCAGCAATACCCCCCTCCACAAAGAGCACTCTTCCTGTTTGCTTATGCTACCCAGAGATGTGGGTCAGTGGTCACACAGCCATTGTCTCCATCTACCTCAGTTTCCTAAACTCAGTAGGCGATAGGCAATCGAGAGTGTTTGTGTGTTTATGTTTGTGTGTGTGTGTGTGTCAAATACTTTTTTTTTTTTTTACATTTGAATAATTTAGCACTTTTATCCAAAGCGACTTACAATAAGTACGTTTGTCTATAATAAGTAAACCAACGGGACATCCTAGTCATCGTCAGTAAAGCAATCAATCAATCAATCAATCAATATCCTTTATTTAACCAGGTAGAAAAAAACTCATTGAGATCTCTCTTCCAAGAGTGACCTGGCCAAGAGGGCAGCTTAAAATAAAGTTACAACAAAACATACACAGTGAACAGGACATACAGAACAAGAAAACATCACACTGGAATACTACAAACAATCACAATCACCAAAGAGCTTATTTCTCTAAAAGTGCTATTTTCTCTAAAGCCTCCAATAGGACATCATACAGCAGCAGCCATCAGTGCTCGAGAAAGCAAGTCACGTTTTGGGGTGGCTGTAGCTCAGTTGGTAGAGCGGGTCGTTCAATGATCGAAGGGTCAGTGGTTCGAATCCCAGCTCCGACTGTCCACAAGTGTCCTTGAGCAAGACACCTAACCCCAAATTGCTCCCAATGAGCAGGTTAGCACCTTGCATGGCAGCTACTGTGTATGGGTGAATGAGAGGCCATTGTAAAGCGCTTTGAGTGCCGCTAAGGTGGAAAAGCGCTATATAAGTGCAGTCCATTTACGTTTTATTTATTTAAAAAAAAATAAAAAATAAAAGTTGAGGTATTATTGTGAAACAAGGTGGAGGTGTTGGGCGGCGTGGCAGTGCAGAGAGGTCAGAGGGGGAGGAGCCTAAGTGTTCTCTAAAGAGACGGGTCTTGAGTCTCTCGCCAAAAAATGGGGTCTCGTTCCACCGCCGTGACGCCAGAACAGAGAAGAGCAGCGACCGAGCCGAGCCCCCCGTGCGTCCCGGAAGAGACAGCGGTGCCAGGCGTCCAGGAGAGGGGGGGGGGGGGCGGACGGCCTGTGCTGCGGGTTTGGAAACTGACCATTGTTTGCAGACGAGGGGGGTGGTGGGGGGGGCTGTTCCCTTTACTGCTCTGTAGTTACGAGTGAGTTATCATCCCCCACAATGCCCCATTGTCCAGCCTCCGTGGTCGGCAGTGGTCCTCTGCCATAAAGCCAGGTGGTCATCCTTCTTCCAGCCACACAAGAGAGGGACAGGTGCTTCCTGAGGGAGGGTGGTCATTTGCAGAAGGTTACTGATGGGGCAACGGCAACATCCATCTTCCCCTCTACCGGATGGGGGGTTTGCTATATTGAGAGTGGTGTGAGTGGGG
>NC_140239.1:30865781-30873281 GCF_949987555.1 Borostomias antarcticus | reverse complement strand
GTGGTATCGTCTCTGCTCTGGAGACAGCTGTTCCAGAACCTTCCGGCATTCCTCTCAGGCTGAAATCACAATAATAACCATCGGTCTGTCAGCGGCAGATCAGCTGGAGGCGCAAGGAAGCCGGCGAGCAGACCTGATGAAATGAACGAGAGAGAGAGAGAGAGAGAGAAAAAAAGAGGGAGAAAGAGAGCGTGAGAGAGAGTGATTTTTGAACACAAAAAGCAGAGGATGAATAGGAGGAGAGAGAGAAAAGAGGGTGAGAGAGAGGATGATGTGCTGTACTGGTCTGATGGAGGGAAGGGCTGACAGACAGATTAAGAAACTTCTAGAAGGGGTGACATGCTGGAGAGGGGAGAGCGGGGGGGGGGTAGAGTGACCATGAGGCAGAATGTGAAACATGTTGTCCTAGAGTGAGCCGTAAAACTGTTGGAGGAGGGGAGCATTTCACATTTCACCTGAAACGAGCCATAAAAAGGCCTCTCTGAGGAGTTCCCCGGTGACGACTATTGTCCCCAAACGTGGGTGACCGAGGGGGCGGCTCGTCTTCTCGGTCCACCCTGCGAGAAATGTCCCTAGGCAGGTACCGTAGGTCGGGGCGCAACCGCATAAATTACAGGGCTGGGGCTAGTACTACATTAACTCTCTTTGCCAGTACAACCATTAGCAGAGGACCCATAGGTGTCCCTACATGTGCCTGTGGAGAAACAAGGGTCTTTCCGCCGCTCAGGACCCATACTGTTGATTCTTCATACTGTACACAACCCAATAGAGAATTGTCTGTCTGTTTCAATCAAATATGGCTCAGTGTCACTGTCATTGTCACTCAGCAAAGTGATACTTTCTACCTAGCAGACATGTGGAATGTACACTATTGTGTGTCAGTACAAAGGAAGTCAAAGAATGTGAAAACACAGAGAGCTATAGACAGTATTATAGAAATACCAGACTGTCCCTCACACCCACACAAGCGTCTTAACAAGCTATCATTATGAGGACGGTCTTCAAATGTGGTCAATAGACAATCACTTACATGACATGGACAAGCTGTTGTTGTGGTGGTGAGTCTCAGCTCTGGACAGATGAATCAAAGCTATTCATCTAGTAAATAATATCTGCTGCCAGTAATTGTGCTACGCATAGTGTGTGTGTGTGTGTGTGTGTGTGTGTGTGTGTGTGTGTGTGTGTGTGTGTGTGTGTGTGTGTGTGAGGCATGCTGTAAATGTGATGTCATGAAAGTGTGTGTTCACGTGAGAGGGGAGGGGGGGGGACCTTAGCAGAATGTGATGAATGACGTCTGGGTTGGGGGGGGGGGACTCTTAATTACATGGCGGTTCTTGTCAAAGGCTATAATTAGTACCTCTGGTCAGGTGTGGTGAGTACAGCAGGATGCAGGACAGGAACAACCAGGTAAGGAACAACAAACAGGATAAAGAAAGAGAGAGAGGGGGAAAGAGAGAGAGACATAGAGAGAGAGAGAGAGAGAGAGAGAGAGGGTGAGAGAGAGAGAGAGAGAGAGAGAGAGAGGGCGAGACAGAGAGAAGGAGAGACAGATAGAGAGAGAGACAGAGGGAGAGAGGGAAAGAGAGAGAGAGACAGAGAGAAGGAGAGACAGAGAGAGAGAAACAGAGGGAGAGAGGGAAAGAGAGAGAGAGAGAGAGAGAGAAAAGGAGAGACAGATAGAGAGAGACAGAGGGAGAGAGGGAAAGAGAGACAGAGAGAGAGGGAAAGAGAGAGAGAGAGACAGAGGGAGAGAGGGAAAGAGAGAGAGAGAGACAGAGAAAAGGAGAGACAGATAGAGAGAGACAGAGGGAGAGAGGGAAAGAGAGACAGAGAGAGAGACAGAGAGAAGGAGAGACAGATAGAGAGAGACAGAGGGAGAGAGGGAAAGAGAGAGAGAGAAAGAGAAAAGGAGAGACAGATAGAGAGAGACAGAGGGAGAGAGGGAAAGAGAGACATAGAGAGAGGGAGGGGGAGAGAGAAACAGAGAGAGAGAGGGAGGGAGAGAGACAGAGAGGGAGAAAGACCGAGAAAGAGAACAAGAGAGCGAGTGTGCGTGCTTGCATGTGTGTGTGTGTGTGTGTGTGTGTGTGTGGTTGGGGGTGGGTGCAGTATGTAGCCTGCAGGTATAGGGGTTGTTATATGAACTTCCTGGACAGTGGGGAAAGTGAATGGGGATACACTATAGTTGAATGTGTGTGTGTGTGTGTGTGTGTGTGTGTGTGTGTGTGTGTGTGTGTGTGTGTGTGTGTGTGCGTGCGTGTGCATACGTACGTGCAGTACGTGTAATACGTGTAAATACGTGTAACACGTGTAAATACGTGTGCATGTGTGCTTGTCTGCATACGTGTGTGTGTGTGTGTGTGTGTGTGACTGACTCCAGTTGGCAGCGTTGCGTGTCACGCAAACAGCATTCTCAGGATAAACCTCTAATTCAGCCGTTCTGTAGGAGCCGTCTGGCTTCCTGCCAAGTCAGGCGTTTCCCCGAGAGAAGATAGCACCGCCCGAGTGAGAGGGATACCTCGAAATAATAAACACAACACAACACCGGGCTCTGAGCATTCACGAGAACAACCAATCTAGCTGTGTGTCTGGTAAAAAATGTCATATCTCAACAGTGACAACAATACATCCTTCCAGACTGCAACTGTCATCGGTAGGAGTGTATCTGATTTCTTCACATCTATAAAGCTTTATTCTAGTCTTCGACGTGATAATCTTACCCCAGCTAAGCAGGCCGGAGGCCTATATTTCAATAACACGTAGTCTACCAGAGTTGGCGGTTTTGTGTGATGCGTTGGTTGAGTGTTTTATTTGTTGTAATATGCTTATTTTATTTTATGTAACCTTTATTTAACCAGGTAAAGAAGCTTGAGATCAAATAACTATTTTTTCGAGCAACACCTTATCAAAGTAACAAGATGGCTACTGTACATTTCAGTGTATTTTTGCTCATTCCTGTGAGAGGGGATGTCATAACACAGGTGACACTGAACAAAGATACACAGAAACATGCATACACAGCATCCCCCCAAACACACGCACACGCATCCCCCCCCCAAGACACGCGCACGCACGCACACACACGTCCCTCTGACGTCCACCGCGTGCGCGTTCTAAAAGAACAACATAGCTGTGCGTTCCCACCCAGGAAAGAGGCAAGAGAGTGTCAGAGAGGTGGAGATCTATCTGTCTCAACCGGACATATCTGGCTGACAGGTAGCTTGCCTCCTTGAGAAGGCTCTGTTGTTGGATCCTATCCTATCCGCCCCGGGGCAGAAAATGAATGAGCTTGAACGGGAGGAGTCAGAGAGAGATGGAGGGAGGAGGAAGGAGAGAGGGCAGGCTTACACACACGCACACACGCACACACGCACACACACACACACACACACACACACACACACACACACCCTCACTCATACATTCAGTCTGTCACTCAGTCGCACAGGTAGACACACAGGATACAGAGGGTCATCTGAGTGAGGTCTCAGTCTAGTGCTAGAAAGAGACGGAGAGAGACGGGGGACAAACGGAAGACGCGATACGAGAAGTGGCACCAGTTGCAGGCGGACGCTGCAGAGCGCGAGGAGGGCACAGCTCAGCTCCCCTATGTGTGGACCCTCTCAAGGCTTGACAGTAAGTTTGACAAAGTCAACAACTTTTTTTATATGCTGCTGTACGTGTGCTTTATTGACTTTGTGGTTTAATTTTAGTGTTCAAATATGAGTTTTTTTTTATATGTAGCATAACATTCACCTTAAACTTCGTATTTTACAATTTATTTTCTAGGCATTTCAATATTTCTCAGACAAAAGCACAGCTGGGTTTTAGGGTTGACTCATGTATTTTTCAGAGTGTATTTTCTGCTGTCACTGAGTTTCATGGTTTCAGAGTGAGTTTTCTCAGTTGTGACAGTCATACCGAGGCTCCTGCTGTCACCCTGCGAAAGAAAAATCTATTCTCTGTTTCTCAATCACATTTATGTTGTAACTCGACGATCAGACATATTGCAATTTCATTAATGCTACAATATTTCAAGTCACAACGAATCATTTAAGTCGATCAGTTTCACGAGCAGTTTTTATTGATCTAAATGAGTATCTAAAAGGAGGCAACACGAATGTTGATTTCTTAGTTTCATTTGTGACGAAATCGGAATTACATTTGAACCTGTGAGCAGTCAGAGGACCCACCTTCTCAGAAGTGGGATTGGTTGAAAGAAAGTCTCACGCACACTACCTGCTGCCTGCTAACTCGCATTACTCAACAGCTGCTCCACCACACACACACACACACACACACACACACACACACACACACACACACACACACACACACACACACACACACACACACACACACACACACACATCCTCACACTCACCACAGACTTGCATCAGGCCAGACAGCATTTTTCTCTCTTTCCTCATAATTACTTAACACTCGTTCAATCTGATTAGTTGGAGCTCCTGTCTGATTTGTCTTGATAGGCAAAGAACAGGAAGTTGGAAATGGTAAACCAGCAACAACAAAAGTGGTTTCACTGTTGTGGCTGATGATCTTCTTGCGCATCATCGCGTGGTTCTTTTCTCATCCATATCAACGGCTGCTTTTCCGTCTTGTTCTCTGTTTGTAATCACTTGGTTGGGTGAAGACATGTGTGGACCGTCCGCCACTGAGGAACTGAGAGTTGGGCAGAGGGGAGCAAGAAAGAGGGAGTGAGGGAGAGAGAGAGGGAGTGAGATAGTGAAAGTGAGAAAGTGAGTGAGTGAGAGAGAGTGAGTGAGTGAGTGAGAGTAAGTGAGTGAGTGAGTGAGTGAGTGAGTGAGAGTGAAGGAGTGAGTGAGAGAGAGAGTGTGAGTGAGAGAGTGAGTGAGAGAGAGAGAGTGTGAGTGAGTGAGTGAGTGAGAGAGAGAGAGTGTGAGTGAGTGAGTGAGTGAGAGAGAGAGAGTGAGAGAGTGAGTGAGAGAGAGAGTGAGTGAGTGAGTGAGTGAGTGAGTGAGTGAGTGAGTGAGTGAGTGAGTGAGTGAGTGAGTGTGAGAGGGTGATTGGGCCAGGAGCCAGGTCCAGGTCCCAGTCAGCTCATAGGCTCGGAGGAAGTCTGGACTCTTCACTAGCGGAGGGGGGGGCGGAGAGGGGGGGGCTTCCTCGTGAAAGTGGTGTCGCTCACAGGGCTGACGTAGACAGGAACTTCCTCCTCTGCTCCTCGGGGGGGGGGACGCCAAACTTTGAAGCTTGTTTGTCCGCTAGCAGTCGGCCAGTGGGAAAGTTAGGAAGGACCGCCCCTTCCCTCCAAACCCCCCCCCCCCCACCCCCCCACCCCCTTGCCGCCGTCTGCCCCCCCCCCGCCACCCCCTGCCCTCCTTCTGCCCCCCCCCCACCCTCTGCCCTCCTTCTGTCTCACCCCTCTCATCCTCTCAGGCATCTATTTCTAGCGCCGCTCAAAGAATGATCTTTCCCCCCATGCTACGTCCGCTTGTTTGCGATGCTTTAGGCTTTCTTTCCTCTACTTGTGTGTGTGTGTGTGTGTGTGTGTGGGGGGGGGGGGGGGTCAAAGGGCAAGGAAGACCAGTAGGGACGAGGAAGCTGATTATTTTGCCCAATACACTCAGCAGTTATCTTTCATTCGCTATCTTTGTCGTCCCTCTCTCTCTCTCTCTCTCTCCCTCCCTCTCCCTCTCTCTCCATCTCCCCCCAGGCCTCATCCTCCCAGCACAAGACGACCATGCTCACCTCAGAAGGGTCACCCAGCGACACGACAGGGGTCATCGCCGCGGCGACGTCGGGTGCGCCGGACGAGGACATGACGGCGTGGAGCGAGGCGGAGTTCGAGGAGCGGTGCACGTACACGGTGAAGGACCAGCCGCTGGACAGAGACGCCGGGGGCCCGAAGAAGACGAGGGCCGAGAGGTCGCTCCCCAGGAACCTGGCCCTCAAACGGTGCCCGAAATCCGCCGAGGTAAACGCCGCACGCCTTTCCCGTTCGCCACAGAGCGGGTGACTCGAACGGAGGTGAAGTAGATGGCGTTCAGACGTTCCTGTGTGCGTGCGCGTGCGTTTGAGCGCATCCCGAGACGTGCGCGCCTCTCTGTGTCCATGCGGGCGTAACAGGACATAGGCTACGAGGCTACAAGGCTACATGTTTGTGTCTGAATTCATCCCCCTGCGTCACGCCGCCCGTGCTACATCCTCCCATCCTTCCTCGGGGGGGGAGGAAGCGCTTGACATGCCGTTGTCTAATTTCAGCGTTTCCTCCGCGCCGAGCGCGTCCTCGAGTCAGACCAGACAATAGCCAGCCCCTCAGAACACAGCCTGAGGCCGCCATGATTAACCGCTGCCCCGCCGCCTCCGATTCTCGGGCCCATTGTCCCGACGCACAATTAAACCGTAAAGCGGAGACAGGGGGAATCCACCTCGAGGAGGCGATCGTAAACAAGCCCTCTTACAGTAGTAGTGCGCGGACTAAGTTTATCGACGTGAAAGCATGACGGATGATTGATGCTAGCGCAGGTGGAAGGTTGTCTGGGATTGGGTAGCTTCAAAGCGTGTTTGGTATGAGGGTGCTGCTAGTCCTTTGTCCGTGTGAATGAGAGAGGTTTGCCTGAAAGGCGACACGTGGTTTCTAGTTTTAAACAAGTGCATCGCTGGAGCTACAGAGCAGCGTGTGTTGGGCTGGAGGATCAGAGCCAGGCTAGCTAGCCCAGGTGGATCAGAGCAAGGCTAGCTAGCCCAGGTGGATCAGAGTTAGGCTAGCTAGCCCAGGTGGATCAGAGCAAGGCTAGCTAGCCCAGGTGGATCAGAGCCAGGCTAGCTAGCCCAGGTGGATCAGAGGAAGGCTAGCTAGCCCAGGTGGATCAGAGCAAGGCTAGCTAGCCCAGGTGGATCAGAGCCAGGCTAGCTAGCCCAGGTGGATCAGAGGAAGGCTAGCCCAGGTGGATCAGAGCCAGGCTAGCTAGCCCAGGTGGATCAGAGGAAGGCTAGCTAGCCCAGGTGGATCAGAGCCAGGCTAGCTAGCCCAGGTGGATCAGAGCAAGGCTAGCTAGCCCAGGTGGATCAGAGCCAGGCTAGCTAGCCCAGGTGGATCAGAGCAAGGCTAGCTAGCCCAGGTGGATCAGAGGAAGGCTAGCTAGCCCAGGTGGATCAGAGGAAGGCTAGCTAGCCCAGGTGGATCAGAGCCAGGCTAGCTAGCCCAGGTGGATCAGAGCAAGGCTAGCTAGCCCAGGTGGATCAGAGCCAGGCTAGCTAGCCCAGATGGATCAGAGGAAGGCTAGCTAGCCCAGGTGGATCAGAGCAAGGCTAGCTAGCCCAGGTGGATCAGAGCCAGGCTAGCTAGCCCAGGTGGATCAGAGGAAGGCTAGCTAGCCCAGGAGGATCAGAGGAAGGCTAGCTAGCCCAGGTGGATCAGAGCAAGGCTAGCTAGCCCAGGTGGATCAGTGCAAGGCTAGCTAGCCCAGGTGTTCTCAGGTAAATACCTGCAGCATCTCTGACCTCCTGGGAAGG
>NC_140239.1:30838281-30858281 GCF_949987555.1 Borostomias antarcticus | reverse complement strand
GAGCTGGGATTCGAACCGCCGACCCTTCGATCACTGAACGACCCGCTCTACCAACTGAGCTACAGACGCCCCCATGATGAAGTGATTAATCAGGTGTGCCTGACTGCAGCACAATGATCAGGCACACCTGAATAATCACTTCATCCAATAGTGTAGGACAGGAAATAGAGAAGCATGTCTAATTTCAGGAAGTAGTGAGTTGTCCATACAGCCCATTATAGCGGCGCAAACAACAGCTTATGCGTGGGAGAGACTGACCGATCGAACGCAAGTAGGTCTCACCGTCTGCCTCTTTCTCTCCATGGCTCTTCTCTATCTCTCCATCTCTCTCTCTCTCTCTCTCTCTCTCTCTCTCTCTCTCGCCGGTCTGCAGGTGCACCTGCGCGTCCACAGTGGCGAGCGACCGTTCAGGTGTCAGGTCTGCAGTAAGGACTTCACACAGCTGGCCCACCTGCAGAAGCACTTCCTGGTTCACACGGGAGAGAAGCCGCACGAGTGCCAGGTACCGGAACACAGCTGACCTGTGCTACACACGCACAGTAGGGGCCATACCTGCTATTCATGTTCAGGGGCCATACCTGCTACACACACACAGTAGGGGCCATACCTGCTACACACACACACTAGGGGCCATACCTGCTACACACACACAGTAGGGGCCATACCTGCTATTCATGTTCAGGGGTCATACCTGCTACACACACACACAGTAGGGGCCATACCTGCTACACACACACAGTAGGGGTCATACCTGCTACACACACACAGTAGGGGCCATACCTGCTACACACACACAGTAGGGGCCATACCTGCTACACACACACACAGTAGGGGCCACACCTGCTACACACACACAGTAGGGGCCATACCTGCTACACACACACAGTAGGGGCCATACCTGCTACACACACACAGTAGGGGCCATACCTGCTACACACACACAGTAGGGGTCATACCTGCTACACACACACAGTAGGGGCCATACCTGCTACACACACACACAGTAGGGGCCATACCTGCTATTCATGTTCAGGGGCCATACCTGCTACACACACACACACAGTAGGGGCCATACCTGCTACACACACACAGTAGGGGCCATACCTGCTACACACACACACTAGGGGCCATACCTGCTATTCATGTTCAGGGGCCATACCTGCTACACACACACACACACAGTAGGGGCCATACCTGCTACACACACACACACAGTAGGGGCCATACCTGCTACACACACACAGTAGGGGCCATACCTGCTATTCATGTACATTAGGGGCCATACCTGCTATTCATGTACATTAGGGGCCATACATGCGTTTCACTTTGCTGTAGGCGGATTACGTTAGAACATAAGCTACAATATACAGTACTTGTCCAAAATAGACATTTGGGGGTAGATGTTTATATATATGTTTATATTTTATATACTGTTTTCTTTCAAACATTGAGAGAAGGAGATCTCTCATGCCTCTCCCTTCATCTCTCTCTCCCCCTCTCTCTCTCTCTCTCTCTCTCCCTTCATCTCCCTCTCTCTCTCCCTCTTTCTCTCTTCCTCTCTCTCTCTCTCTCTCCCTTCATCTCTCTCTCCCGCTCTCTCTCCCTCTCTCTCTCCCTCTCTCTCACCCTCTCTTTTCCTCTCTCTCTCTCTCTCTCTCTCCCTCTCTCTCTCTCTCTCTCCAGGTGTGTCACAAGCGTTTCAGCAGCACCAGCAACCTGAAGACCCACCAGCGCCTGCACTCTGGGGAGAGGCCGTACCAGTGCAAGCTGTGCCCGGCGCGATTCACCCAGTACGTCCACCTCAAACTCCACAAGCGCCTCCACGGGGGGGAACGCCCCCACCGCTGCCCGCGCTGCCCCCGCGCCTACCTCCACCACTGCAGCCTCCAGGTCCACCTCCGGGGCTTCTGCCCCGCCCACAGCCCCGCCCACCCCCCGGCGGAGGACCTGCAACTCGTCAACGCCGAGATCGACCGGTTCGATCTGAGCGAGGCGGCCGAGCGCCTGGAGGCCATGGCCGCCGAGGCGGAGGCGGGGTCGGGGTACGCCGGCGGGCCGACGGTGTGGGAGACGGAGACGACGGCGGCCGGCGCCGGCGAGGACACGCCCCTGGGGCGCAGCGTCTACGAGGCGGCGATGGAGTCGTCCGTCCTCCGGCTGCGACACAGAAGCCCTCTACGTCTGCGTCCCGGCGCCATCAAGGAGGAGCCGTGAGACACGCCCTCCTCTCGTCCGGCGCCCATCGTCCGGCGCCGCTGCTGGGTAGCAGCTGTCCCCTCCGGACGCCAAACGAGTGGACAGCTGACCCGACGGGACGCAGAACGTCTCCATCAGGACTGCTGTGTGATGGCGTGGGACTCCGGAACAAGAGCCAGGACCCAAAGACATTAATGTGCCTCTGATATCCGCCTCCTTATTAATTTATTATGCAGTTTCATGTAACCTGAGACCTCCGTAGGTGAAGCGTTTACTGAGATGAATACAATCAGGATTTTTTCCATGTTTCCAATCATCGTTTTGTATTTTTGTCATTCCTACGTGCGGTAATAGCTGATGAGAGGAGATGAATTCATAAAAAAATAATGTCTGACTTCCTTTTCCTGTTTGGTTTGTGTTGTTGTTGTCTTGTTGTTCTCGTGTTGTGTTATGTTGATTAGTGACTCAGATTCCTACTGTGGCTGCTCGGACTGCTTTTGGAACTGAGCTACTGTGTACACACACACACACACACACACACACACACACACACACACACACACACACAGAAAATGATTTCAGGAAATCTACTTTCCATATCACTTGCCAAAAACACACCCTATGAAGGGAGATTGGTGTTCATAAGTGTGTGCAGAAAGTGTGTGTGTGTGTCATTCATGTTAAACTGGGTGTGTGTTGGTGGTGCCTAAGTGATCGTTTATCTTATTTCTTTTAATCAAATGTGTCACTTCCAGTTCCTAGAAAATGATTTACTCAATGTGGGAAACATATCACACTTGACACACTATCTAATTCATCCACAAGCACCCTCTCACACTCAAACTACCCTCTCACACTCAAACCACCCTCTCACACTCAAACTACCCTCTCACACTCAAACTACCCTCTCACACTCAAACTACCCTCTCACACTCAAACTACCCTCTCACTCTGAAATAACCCTCTCACACTCAAACTACCCTCTCACACTCAAACTACCCTCTCACACTCAAACTACCCTCTCACACTCAAACTACCCTCTCACACTCAAACTACCCTCTCACACTCAAACTACCCTCTCTCACTCAAACTAGCCTCTCACACTCAAACTACCCTCTCACTCTCAAACTACCCTCTCACACTCAAACTACCCTCTCACACTCAAACTACCCTCTCACACTCAAACCACCCTCTCACACTCAAACTACCCTCTCACACTCAAACTACCCTCTCACACTCAAACCACCCTCTCACACTCAAACTACCCTCTCACACTGAAACTACCCTCTCACACTCAAACTACCCTCTCACACTCAAACCACCCTCTCACACTCAAACCACCCTCTCACACTCAAACCACCCTCTCACACTCAAACTACCCTCTCACACTCAAACTACCCTCTCACACTCAAACCACCCTCTCACACTCAAACCACCCTCTCACACTCAAACTACCCTCTCACACTCAAACTACCCTCTCACACTCAAACTACCCTCTCTCACTCAAACTACCCTCTCACACTCAAACTACCCTCTCACACTCAAACTACCCTCTCACACTCAAACTACCCTCTCACACTCAAACCACCCTCTCACACTCAAACTACCCTCTCACACTCAAACTACCCTCTCTCACTCAAACTACCCTCTCACACTCAAACTACACTCTCACACTCAAACTACCCTCTCACACTCAAACTACCCTCTCACACTGAAACTACCCTCTCACACTCAAACCACCCTCTCACACTGAAACCACCCTCTCACACTCAAACTACCCTCTCACACTCAAACTACCCTCTCACACTCAAACTACCCTCTCACACTCAAACTACCCTCTCACACTACCCTCTCACACTCAAACTACCCTCTCACACTCAAACCACCCTCTCACACTGAAACCACCCTCTCACACTCAAACTACCCTCTCACACTCAAACTACCCTCTCACACTCAAACCACCCTCTCACACTCAAACTACCCTCTCACACTCAAACCACCCTCTCACACTCAAACTACCCTCTCACACTCAAACCACCCTCTCACACTCAAACTACCCTCTCACACTGAAACCACCCTCTCACACTCAAACTACCCTCACACTCAAACTACCCACTCACACTCAAACTACCCTCTCACTCTGAAAGACAGACACAAATAAACATATCTATATATACATTGCATAGGTTATACACACACCAGCAGGAGACGGCTCGGCAGCTCGGGACGGTCTAGCACCAGGACAAAGCTTCTCCATGACAGGGAAGAACAAGGACAGAGACTTTTAAGGAGTAATCCTCCAAGACGCTCTACTCCTTCACCCCCCTCATCCTGTGGGACAAAGGAGCAGACGAGAGGGGGTCTGGTTCACAGGGAAGGAAGCAGGCTTGTCTGTGTCTTCCATGTCATTACACTGTTCCTGTGTTGAGTGCTGTGTTGAGTGCCGTGTTGAGTGCTGTGTTGAGTGGGGGGGTGCAGCTGGCATCACATGACCAAAAGGTTTCTTTTGTTGTGTTAAAAGAAACGTTCTATTGGATTTTTCAACCAACGTCACCATTATCCCTGAAGTAGCCTAAGTTTATTATTATTTTTTACTATGGCGGATTTATTACCACATAGCCTACAGACTATTAAGAATCATGAAATAGTGCGAGCTGGAAAGTTAGATAGATTAGCGCCAATGCATTATAATTAATTCATCCGAGTTGCTGATGCAGAAAGCGCAAGGTGACCATGAGAAGTTTGTACAGTAACCTACACGTTTCTTATTTCACCTCCGGCGTGCGCTACCCCTTTAAACCCGTACAGTGAGTGACGTCAGATATTTGGACAGGAGGTGGGCAGAAGCCAGGAGAAGGTAACGTTAGCTAACGGATCCACCGGGGGGGAGAAGGATGGCAAAAATAGTCCCGGTTGATTTTCGCGCCTAGGCTCTCGGTAGCGGGGCCTCTTGCCGGAAAGATGCCCTCGGCGGCGGGGACGGAGTGCTGGATCGCGTGGTGCCAGAACGTCCTCTTCGGCGCGTCCGCACTTGTCCTCTTGGCCGAACGGAGTGCGCGTAAGTGGACACTGAATTTAATACTGTTACTGTAACTAGCGAGCATTAACGTTAAACATGGACATGACATGTTGCAAGCTGTCTGGGTGCAGCCAAGGATGTATTAGTGGCTGCAGCATCCATGTGACATTCATCGCAATAAGTAAGTCCTTGAATGTATTGCTTTTTCGTGCGTAAAGGTGAGTTTTGCGAGGTATACTGGCTTCTTGTAGAGCACGGTCCATCGTGCAATTTCCAGTAGCCTACAGTAGCATCACTTTGCCAGCTTGCCGTGAAGGACAGCCAGTGAGCAAAGCTATAACTCGCCATATGTTCACTGGCCAGCGAGCATGTCGCATATGATTCATGCCAAGGTTGTAATGCCCAAATGACCCCACGGTGTTGATTCACTCACGTGATGTTTCTCCTTAACTAAAACTATCTTTGCTTGCTACCCACTGATAATATTATTTCCACGAGCCCTACATTTTTCTACGTGTTGTCGAAATACGTTATCATATCTAGACATATGGCTTTCCTAATCACAATAATAACCATCGTTTGGTTTTGTCCGTCCGCGCGCATTGTCATTCAGCGCGCGACGGGGACACTCCCCTCCTCCTCCTCCTCCTCCTCCTCCTCCTCCTCCTCCTCCTCCTCCTCCTCCGTTGTCGTGGAAACGGCCGTTCAGGTGTGCTGCTGAGTCAGCGGATGGATGACATGGGGCAGGACGGACACGGGAGCCGGGCGGAGCCGGGCGGGGAGGTGAGGGCGGGGACACTTTTGTCCTCAGCACCGGATGAC
The DNA here is from genome assembly GCF_949987555.1 of Borostomias antarcticus. Classification (NCBI taxonomy): domain Eukaryota; kingdom Metazoa; phylum Chordata; class Actinopteri; order Stomiiformes; family Stomiidae; genus Borostomias; species Borostomias antarcticus. Next base: position 30,852,244 of record NC_140239.1, on the reverse strand, counting down.
TTCTCCGCCCGGATAAAAATAGAGCGCCACATGTCTCCTCGGGTTGAGTGAGTCAGATGGAGGAGGCGAAGAGGACGGATCGATCCATCGCGCTAAAAGCAGCTCTTCTCCAACTCGACTGCCAAGCCTGTGGTTTTGGTGCCCGTTTAATTTTAGCCTAGCCTACTCTACCATTTAATTTATTTGGACAGTTGCGGTGGTCCATCTTCTTTGTCCATTCAAAACAAGATTGTCCCCAGGCCTATTTAACTTTTTTATACAAAGCAAAATATTTTGTTTTGCTTTTTTTTTTTTATTCAGTGTTCTTTCACCACTGACTATGCAAATGTTTGTTCTTGAATACAAAACGTCATGAGAGGACCTATGACCCCCCCCCACCCCCATTGCTCTCTGTAAAGCGCATTGTGTTGCCTCTGTGTATGAAAGGCACTATGCTACACAAATAATAATAATTAACATAATAACACACTGAAAATACATTCAATTCTAATAAGTGGATAATGGAGTGTGTGTCATGTTTATCTGTGTGTGTGTGTGTGTGTGTGTGTGTGTGTGTGTGTGTGTGTGTGTGTGTGTGTCCCATGTGGTGTCAGTGATCTACTGTGTCGGGTTCTACCTATGGAACGAGGAGCTCCAGTGGGCGGGGCTAACCTTAGGCCTGATGCTGCCGGGGACCGCGGTCCAGGTGTTGAGCTTGAAGTGGTACCATGACGACGGCGACGACAGGAAATGCTTCCTGGTCATCACACACCTGCTGCACCTTGGCATCTTCAAAAGGTGACCAGTCCATGATCTCAACTCAGGCTATGGGCCTCTGCAGTGTTCGACTAGAAGAAAAGTGTCGTTGGTAAAGTAAGCAGGTTGATTAGGGGGTGGCGAGTAATATTAAATCAAAATGCAACGGATTGTCTCAGTATAGTTCACACTTCCAGTTTTGTACATCGTTATTGGACTCGACCGGCCCTCTACAGAGCTGTGCCTCATCTCTGGTCTCTGTCTCCCTCTGGTGGCAGGTTATGGGACTGCAAGGCTTCCGTGAGGCACATGCAGGGCTCGGCTGGGGAGCTCGGCGCTGCGGTGATGCAGCAGGCCGATGTTTCAGCCCTCCGCCTGCTGGAGGCGCTCACGCTCACCCTTCCCCAGACCCTGATGCAGGCGTATGTCCTGGTGGCCACCGACGTAGGCCTCGATTCCCCGGGTAAGACTCGCCTGCTGGACACTAGCTCCAGCTGGGGAGGGCAAGGGTCTTTTCCCTGTGGAAAGGGCTAGTCTACTAAGACAGAGATAGAGTTGGGTCTACACACGGTAGAGATCTACTAAAGACTCCTCATAACACAATGATGCTGACTATATTCTCTCTCTTCCTTTCTCTCTTCCTCTCTCTCTTTCCTTCTCTCCCCCTCTCTCTCTCTCTCTCTCTCCCCCTCTCTCTCTCTTTCCTTCTCTCCCCCCCTCTCTCTCTCCCTCTCTCTCTCCCCCTCTCTCTCTCCCTCTCTCCCCCTCTCTCTCTCTCTCTCTCTCTCCCTTTCTCTCTCCCTCTCTCTCCCTCTCTCCCACCCTCTCTCTCTCTTCATCTCTCTCTCCCTCTCTTTTCATCTCTCTCCCTCCCCCCTTCTCTCTCTCTCTCTCCCCTCCCCCTCTCTCTCCCCCTCTCTCCCTCTCTCCCCCTCTCTCTCTCTCCCTCTCTCCCCCTCTCTCTCTCTCTCTCTCTCTCCCTTTCTCTCTCCCTCTCTCTCCCTCCCCCCCCTCTCTCTCTCTTCATCTCTCTCTCCCTCTCTCTTTTCATCTCTCTCCCTCCCCCCTTCTCTCTCCCCCCCCCCTCTCTCCCCCTAGTGGCCATGTGCTGTGCCCTGTGCCTGCTGTCCTTGTCGTGGGCGCTGGTTCTGTTTGGCCGGGCGTGCTGTCTGATCCGTCCGGGTCACCTGGCCATGCCCCCGGCCGCCCTGCTGTGTCAGCTGCTCTGGAGGGGGGGCATGCTAGGCGCCAGGGTGGCCAGCCTCATGGCCTTCGCTCGCGTCTTCAACTGGTGGGTCTTCGGAGTGGCAGGTGAGGACGCCTCGGAAGGGTCAGGCGCTGACCAGGAGAGACCAGGGGGGAGGGAGGGAGGAGAGGGAGGGAGGGAGAGAGAGGGAGAGGGGGGGGGGGAGAGAGAGAGGGGGGGGAGAGAGAGAAAGGGAGGGAGAGAGAGAGAGGAAGAGAGGGGGGGAGAGAGAGGGGGAGAGAGAGAGAGAAAGGGAGGGAGAGAGAGAGAGAGGAAGAGAGAGAGAGAAAGGGAGGGAGAGAGAGAGAGAGGAAGAGAGAGAGGGAGAGAGAGAGAGAGGGAGAGAGAGAGAGACAGCAGCAGTGGTTTTATTTGACGGTTAATAATATAAATAAATATAATAATAATATTTGTACAATAATAATTATTTTTATAATAAATAAATATTTTATTTGATTATTTGACGGTTGATTTACAAAAAAAAAACTATATTCTATTCTATTCAATTCTATAACAAATCATCAAGGAATACACAATTAATTGACAGACTTATTTCCATTGTGGTTCTTGCTTGCTTCACAGAAGAAGGAAGCAGAGAGATACGTTTTTTGTTTATTTCTGTTACTAAAACAGTTTGAAATTCATAACGATCACACAAAAACATGTAGCTTCATAGTAGATACACTGTCCATGCATACTCCCCCGTACAGTAGATGATAAAATAAGTAGGTATGATTTTGTGAAATATTATCTCAGAATCGGAGAGTTGTTGTCATAGCGAAAGGCATCCTATGACAGAATGCGCAGTCATCCCAGCCGGTGTCTCTCTGCATCACAGAGCGCCGGTCTCCTCCTTCTCCTGTTCCAATGGTGCAGTGCGGTCTCCTCCTCCTCCTCTTCCCAGGGTGCAGTGTTTCTCACATCCGCTCTATCTTTACATGACCTTCAGGTTTCCACTGGCTCACCGCGTCCTTCTGGCTGGTCGCCCAGCAACCGGACATCTGCACGGGTCCGTGGCGCTGGCGGCTGTTCAACGGCGGGCTGGGGGCGGTCCACATCTTCCTCTTCCTCAACGTGAAGGACGGACGCTCGCGTTTCCGCATGGTCGGCTTCTACGTGGTACGGGCTCGGTCTCGGCGTGTTCCGTGTCCCGGCGTCCGTCGTTGGACCGTCGGCGTCCGTCTGTGCTGCTTTTGTCCCTGTACCGACACACACACACACACACACACACACACACACACACACTTTGCATCGCCCCCCCCCCCCCTCCCCGCGCTATTGAAACCTGACTCTGCGGTCCGTGACATTATCACCCTCTGTTCGTGACGCGGTGACCTTCTCTCCTCCAGGCCATGCTGCTGGAGAACGCCACGCTGCTCCTGGCCGCCTCCGACTTCCTGAGTGAGGCATCGTGGGATAGCGTGTCCCTCCCCATGGCCGTGCTCTGCAGCTTCCTCCTCGGTGAGGCGGAGTCACACTTCCGTTTATCTCTTTTACTTCCCTCCTGTTCTCTAATAACATCCATCCAGAAAGAATATACAGTAGATATACAGTAGCACTCATCATCAAACAGACCTGGAAAGACTCTATATATTATTTATATTTATTCCTGTTTTTTATTTTTCCTGCATTTTCTTGTATACGATCTTTTATGTGTTGCACTTTGTCTTGATGCTTTTAATGTCTCATGTGAAGCACTTTGAATTGCCTTGCTGCTGAAATGTGCTCTATAAATAAACTTGCCTTGTCTATATATCAAAGTGATCAGGGCGCTGGAACACACACCTCCCTCTCCTTCAAGCGCCTGTGTTCAATATAAGAGCAGGGATATTTACAGCTGAAGCAAATGTGCACCGTTAATCCAGATTGTACGGTAATCCGTAGCCATATCCCAGTAGCCGAATCTCACCCCCTCCTCCATCTCTTTGTCCCTCCGTCCCTCTGTCTCTCTGTCCCTCTGTCTCTCTGTCTCTATGTCCCTCTCTCTCTCTATCCCTCTTTCTCTCTGTCCCTGTCTCTCTGTCCCTCTGTCTCTCTGTCCCTGTCTCTCTGTCCCTGTGTCTCTCTATCCCTCTGTTTCTCTGTCCCCCTGTCTCTCTGTCTCTCTGTCCCTCCGTTTCTCTGTCCCCCTGTCTCTCTGTCCCTGTGTCTCTCTGTCTCTCTGTCCCTCTGTCTCGATGTCCCTGTGTCTCTCTATCCCTCTGTCCCTCTGTCCATCTGTCTCTCTGTCCCCTTGTCTCTCTGTCCTTCTGTCTCTGTGTCTCTCTGTCTCTCTGTCCCTCTGTCTCTCTGTGTCTCTGTCCGTGTGTCCCTCTGTCTCTCTGTCCCTCTCTATCCCCCTGTCTCTCTGTCCCTGTGTCTCTCCCCTTCTGTCCCTCTTTTTCTCTATGCCTCTGTCCCTCTCTCTTTGTCCCTCTGTCTCTCTGTCCCTCTCTCTCTCTATATCCCTCTGCCCCTCTGTCCCTCTCTCTCTGTCTCTCTGTCTCTCTATCCCTCTGTCTCTCTGTCCCTCTCTCTCTATCCCTCTGTCTCTCTGTCCCTCTCTCTCTCTGTCCCTCTGTCCCTCTCTCTCTGTCCCAGGCTCCACCTCTCTGGTCCTCTACTACCGCTTCCTCCACCCCAAGTCCACGGAGATCTCCCAGGGCCTGACCCAGAGCCCCGCGGGCAGCAGCTGTCTGGACCGGGGCGAGTCCACCTACTCCCTGGGAGACAAGTCCGTCCCCCCGCGCTCCCTCCACGACCACGGCAGCTTCTCCCTCTCCGGCATGGCGGGCTCGCTGGCCGAGCACCCGGGGAGCTGCGGAGGCGCCCGGCGCCACGGCTCGTGCCCGTGCTCCCACCACCACTGGCTGCTCATCCGCCTGGCGCTCAAGACGGGCGACGTGGCGAAGATCAACCGGGCGTATGGCGCCGGCGGCGTGGCGGCCATGCTCGACGTGGAGGAGTACAACCCGGAGCTGAAGAGCAGGGACGGCGGCGGCGGCGGCGGCGACACCACGGCGAGCGGAGGAAGCTGCGACGGGGTCTCCGGCGCCGACTCGCAGGGGAAGGGCCCGGCGCCGCTCTCCGACTGCAAGGACGACTTCCAGAGCGTCAGCGAGCCCACGTCGGCGGCCGAGGCGCCGGGGGAGGACGACAGCCTGGCGATGGAGAGCCCGCCGGAGTCTCCGCCCTCCTCCTCTGACTCCTCCGACGACGACTTCAAACGCAGCTCGCCGGAGGGGAAGTCGGTTTTCGGGGACAGTCCCGAGCTCCGCTTCTGCCCCACGGAGTCAAGCTCCACCCTGTACTTCAGCGCGGACCCCCAGTCCCCGAGCAGCGCCAGTAACCGCCGTCTGGACGGGGAGGGGGGGCTGGGGGGTCCGGGGGGGGGCGGAGGCCTCATCTCCGCCCCCAGCGACCCCGCGCTGCATAGGGACGTCCGGGGGCTGATGGGAAGGGCGGGGCCGCGCTACATCTCCACCCCCAAGCTGGACTCCGGGACACACGACCCCCCGTCACCCGTCCCCCATCTCACGGGGCCCAGGGGACAGCTGATACTGTCGCGCCGCGACGACGACGACATCTTCTAGGCGTCTCGGCGAACGGGGGGGGCGGGGGGGGGGAGAAAAGAACGAATAATTGAACGGAGAGAAAGGGAGACCGACACGGACACAGTCTCTCTGCTTTGACCTTTCAACTCAAGCCAGAATTTTGTTGGCTTCTTAAAAGCACAAGTATCTCATGTAAAACGTATTTCCTCGTGTGTTTTGTTATTCTCACTGATATTATACCTCCCCGACCCCAAAGAAGAACAGGTGAACATAATCTCTGTGACAGACATTGCTTAGAACAGGGCTTCTGTCTGACTAAAACTGTGTTTGGTGTTGAAGTGTTTCTGGCGTCTCTCTTTTATGCGACGCCATTTGCCTTTTGGAAAGCTGTTCATATTACTAAGTACATATTTAACACTAAGAGCTAATTCCTCGTTTTAAGATGCAATATGTTGCAAATATGCTTTTTTAATTCTCTGAAACACATGTTGAACATGTTAAAACTTGTGAAGATGTTTTTCACTGAGATTCTGTGAAGAAAAAAAAATGTCTCAGGCGCTTTGACTTTTTGTGACTTGTTGTTGTTGTTTTCTGTTTATTTATTTTTGTATCTGTTCAGGGACTGGTTGATTTGATTCACTAAATGATGTATAAAAGGGATAAGATTCTCAAATAATACAAACTGAAATGATGCTGATTTTCATATTTTTCCTCAGGTGCTTGCCTACTTTACAATTTAATCTGTAGATGAAGGCCGCTGGTGGCTTAAGAAGCAATAAATGTCATATTGGGATGTCTTAAAGCAAATTTGTTCTAGTCATTTGGTTTATTTTTCATATATAATAACTACTTTGTATTCTGGACTAAAATCTCATTATTGTTTTCTTTCACAGAGTCGATGACTGAGGGAAACTGGGGTAGCCTGTTAGAAATAATGGGAATGCATTATTAAATATGGCCTAAGGGAATGCATTAAGCCCCGTTTGATAGTGCTTTAAACGTTTAGGTAAATCCATTTTTTTTATATATATAAAAATGAAATTAGTTCATGAATGAATTACATGTGTGAATAAATAGGTTAACCATAAATAATTGAATACATACAGAAATGTGCCTACAGCCTTCTGTTTCTGTATTTCCTCACATAGCTTTTGATTGATATACCTATTTGTGTGTGCGTTTACTCGTTCATTCATTTTTAAGGCAGGTTTTCGTCTAGGCTTGGTCCTCCCAACATGTGGATTTATCTCAAAGGATGGAATTTGTGAAACGCTCCCTTTAAGAGATCGCACATGCGCAGCTCGACGAGAAAGTTAACTCCTGAACTTCGCAGTCAGAAAATTTCGGATTTAGACAAAAGTTGGAAAAACTCATTCTGCTGAAATGGCATTTCGAAGAAGAAACAAGAGTTATCCTTTCTTCAGCCAGGAATTCCTCATTCAGAATCATGCTGATATCGTGTTTAGTTTGGTGATTTTCATTTTGATTGGATTGATGTTTGAGGTGAGATGAATTGTAACTCATTTTTCCTCGTCTCAGCTGTTTTTGCTGGCAGGTCTGTAACGTTTCAGATCAAATGAGATAGAGACTAATCACTACGAGTCCGCTGGACAAACATGCGTGCGAGATCCTTTTTGTGTTTCAAACAAATGAAGTTGTTTGCAACAGTGTAACTCGGATGATGGACTACACTTCTGGCTACACTGTTTATCATTTTAATGTCCTCTGCAGATATGATGTTTAGACTACAGTTGCACTTTGCCTAATTTGACATTTCCACTCTTATCAGCTAAGTGCCGTGTCTTTTTGAATCGTTGCTTGGTCATACTTTGCCAACAATAGCCTGACAAGCTACACATCGTTTCACTTTAGTCTACTTCCTCCAACTTCGTCTCAATGTGCGATTAACCAAGTATTGTATAGTTGTGTTAATGATTATAAAGGGGCACGCTCACTTTACAAGTCCTGCTTTTGCAATTCGGTTGGTTGATTGAATGCGGTTGAAATGGATGAACAGTAGGATCAACACTCTGCAGGCTATTGTGCGGAAAGGAATGTGCATTTAGTCCAAATGATCTAATCTAATACATCTGACATCAAGGAATAGTTAATAAGATGCACAATTATGCTATTTAAAGCCAGTATGCCTCTTGAGGCTCAGTGCCTCTTCTCAGTTGAGCCCGTCGCTGCCCTGCTTGAACCCGAGTTCCTGCCACGTCTCAATCTCTGCGCAGCGGAGCCGCGTTGCCTTGAAAGAGCAGAAAGCCCGTCGATCTGCCCGGGACATGAATAGTGGTCATGTTCTATTAACACCAGCCTCTGATTAATTAAATGACGTTGTAATACATTTAACCCATTGACTTGAGCCAGTTTAGTCGGCCTCTAGACGTGCTGCTTCCTGTAATAGATGAATTCACTCATTGCAAAATGGAGATGGACGTTTTAAATACTTCATTTCGGTTGAGCTATGAATCATTCCAGCTTGTGGTGAGGCTGGCCTACTCTTGGTTTCCAGCCGTAATTCGACATTAGTTTTGATTGTGAGGTTTCAGTTCTACGTTTTTTTTTTTCCTTCAGTTTTGTTTTGTGTCTGAAAAGTTAATTATAACCCAGTGGTCACACTTTTGTGGAGAGATTATGCAAACGAGAGTCCCTCCTCGAGCTCAAGGCACCTGTGGCCCGGCGCGCGCGGAATGCTGGGTGCACCCAGGTGCGAGGAGGAGGGACCCGAGGAGGAGGGACGCCCTGGTCAATGCAAGCCTTGTCATGCCGACCCGTTTTTTAAACAGCACCGTCACCCTTTGGAATTCACTTCCGAAGTACAGTGTCAAATTACCCGAAGTGGGAGGAGTCTATTAAGTCTCTCTCTCTCTCTCTCTGTCTCTGTCTCTGTCTCTGTCTCTGTCTCTGTCTCTCTCTCTGTCTCTGTCTCTGTCTCTGTCTCTGTATCTGTCTCTCTCTCTGTCTGTCTCTGTCTCTCTCTCTCTCTCTGTCTGTCTCTCTCTCTGTCCCTCTCTGTCTCTGTCTCTCTGTCTCTGTCTCTCTCTCTCTCTCTCTCTGTCTCTGTCCCTCTCTCTCTCTCTCTCTCTCTCTCTCTCTGTCTGTCCCTCTCTCTGAACTCTCTACTTGCTGTGAGGAAGTCCATTCAGGTCAACAGCGGACAGGTTAACTCTCCGCACAAGACATTTCATTTCATCTCGCTCACGCATCTTTTTTAAGTGTGCTTCTCTTTTCCAGGCGACAGCAAAGACGGCCATCCTGTTCATCCAGCCCCAGTACAACATCAGCACACTCGCTCCAGGTCTGTTCCAGAGTGGCCTAAACCTAAACTGTTACGCCCTAATACCTTAACTGTTACTCCCTAAAACCTAAACTGTTACGCCCTAATACCTAAACTGTTACTCCCTAATACCTAAACTGTTACGCCCTAAAACCTAAACTGTTACGCCCTAAAACCTCCCTCGCTGCTCTGCCCAAAGTGATGCATGAATGGCAGTAACATTGTTATTGTAACAACAACTGCAAACATTTATCTTTCCGCCTTTTCAAATTCCGTACAGTCCGTCTAGTGCTGTGGACTACTGTGTGTAGGGTACACTGTATGCTTGCTGACTCATGGGTGTGTGTGTGTGTGTGTGTGTGTGTGTGTGTGTGTGTGTGTGTGTGTGCGTGCGTGCGCGCGCGCAGAGGGCGAGGTCACGTTGTACCAGTATGGATGGAGGGATTGCGCAAACATCCTCTTCTATTTCTTCCTCACCATCATCCTCCATGCTGTGGTGCAGGAGTACGTGCTGGATGTGAGTAACCCCGCCCCTTCGCACTGCATCATGGGTATAGGAGTCTTCCGGAGACCTGGACGACCGCATTCCTACACCCCCATGTTCTCCATCACCCTCACCCTGGAGTAGCTCAGGCTAATCGAAAGCGTTGCTTCGGCCTGAAATAGAACAAAATGGCGTTTGAAAGGGTTGAATCCTTTGAGAGTCTTCGTGATGCGATGCTGCTGTCTGCCCATGGCGGCACGGGATGTAATTGATCCCCTAGAGTGTCGTTATTCAAGGAGAAACTCTGTATCTGATTGCAAACCTCGGGCTATCAGAAAGCATCACATTAGCATAAAATGGGGTTTTGAAAGAGAAACTTCATTATGATACTTTTATTACATTTGTTTTAACGCTGGAGGTAGCTGCTCATGCAGAGTATGTTCTGTATTAGAGAAACAGAATCGGATGGGGTACTTTAGACCACCAAAAACTGTTGACATTGGCCTGAAATTGGTTTTGAAAAGTGTCTAGACCTCCACGTTTTCAATGCAGACGTAACCGTGTTGGATTCATGTGAGGGCCCCTACTGTACTTTAAAATCCTGACCGGAGAAATGTAGGACATGGGGTCAAAGTTCACTGACATCAGTGGTGGTCGCCTACAGACGAACCGGGGCTCACAAATGAGTTAAGCCTACCTCCAGCTGGCTCATAGCCCACATACTGTAACATAACACAGTTAATATACTGTTACTGTATGGTATGTGTGTCCTTGAGCCATAGCTAGTCTTATTCAGTGTAAACTAGGCTTTAGTCGTAGTTATAGTTGTTCACAATGGGTTAACTCTTGAATAGGTTGTCTCTCTCAGTGGTGCGTAGGTCTGGCTATAGACTTGCAATCCTTTTGTTGTCGTGGGGATTTAGTTTCTGCACACTTCCTTGTGTGCGATAATGACTGGATTTTCTGCATCCCGGATCTGAAACAGGAGCCTGATAGATTAGGCCACCCGTGACGCCTGGATCCTGTCCTAATCACATGTCCCGTGTCAATGTCCCCCACCTCTCTCTCTGTGTCAATGTCCCCCACCTCTCTCCAGAAAGTCAACAGGCGCCTGCACCTCTCCAAGAGCAAGAACACCAAGTTCAACGAGTCGGGCCAGCTGTGTGTGTTTCACCTGGTGTCCAGCGTGTGGAGCCTTTATATCCTCATTACAGTAAGATACACACACACACACACACACACACACACACACACACACACACACACACACACCTGTTGGTAACATGTGGAAACGTATAAATCTAAAGAGTACTAAATGACTCTTTACGTAAATCCAAAGAGTACTAAATGACTCTTTAGGTAAATCTAGAGTACTAAATGACTCTTTAGGTAAATCTAAAGAGTACTAAATGACTCTTTAGGTAAATCTAAAGAGTACTAAATGACTCTTTACGTAAATCTAAAGAGTACTAAATGACTCTTTAGGTAAATCTAAAGAGTACTAAATGACTCTTTACGTAAATCTAAAGAGTACTAAATGACTCTTTACGTAAATCTAAAGATGACTAAATGACTCTTTAGGTAAATCTAGAGTACTAAATGACTCTTTAGGTAAATCTAAAGATTACTAAATGACTCTTTAGGTAAATCTAGAGTACTAAATGACTCTTTACGTTGTGTATGGGAAGTCACAGAGATGTCTTCCATTTGCAGCCTGTGAATGAATGAATGAATGAATGAATGAATGAATGAATGAATGAATGAATGAATGAATTTATTGATGGATTAAGACACAAGAACCCAAAGGATAACATGAGGAAGTGTAACACTTATTTCCGTCCTGGTCCTGGAGCTGTTGAGACACATCAACACGATCGTTACATCGACACAAACACGCCTGACTGTGTTTTATTCACTCTTCCGTTCTTCCACATTAGGAAGGATACCTGCTGCATCCCAGCAGCCTTTGGGAGAACTACCCCCACGTTCACCTCAGGTGCGTCTTTATTTACTTATTTATTTAACCTTTATTTAACCAGATAAAAAGCATTGAGATAAAATCTCTTTTACAATACTGACCTGGCCAAGAAGGCAGCAAAGTTTCACATTGAAAGACACAAGGACATATAAAATACAGAGAACAACACAACTAAATATACAAAAGGCGTAGAGCACGTGGGAACAATAAGAAATGAAGGTGTATTACTACATGAGCAGCTGGTGGTAAGGACTTCTGATAATTTCAGTTTAAAGCTGGCTAAAGGAATAAGTGCCATCAGTTTGAGGCTTGACTGAAGGTCATTCCAAGACCAAGGACCAGAATAAAAAAGGCTCCTTTTCCCAGCCTCAGTCCGCACAGCAGGTACCTGGAACCGTATCCAGGCACTGGATCTGAGGTTGTGAGACACAACTGGGCTTGAAAACTGTCACGGAGCTGAAAGTAATATCTCACAACATCAACCACTAGGCCTATTATTCTGCTGTTGCAAGGCTGAGGAGACAGAACCCAAGCATTTTACTGCCAAATAATTACAAATAATTATTCATTCATACACTGCAGTCTAACTTTTATTCCTGTGTTTTATTTTTTACTGCATTTCGTTTTATATGACCTTTTATGTGTTGCACTTTGTCTTGATGCTTTTAATGTCTCACTTTGAATTGCCTTGTTGCTGAAATGTGCTATACTAATAAACCTGCCTTTCCTTGTACTTGAATTAACTCTGCCGTGTGTGTGTGTCTGTGTGTCTGTGTGTGTGTGTGTGTGTGCGTGTGTGTGTGTGTGTGTGTTAGGTTTCAGGTGAAGTTCTTCTACATCGGCCAGCTGGCCTACTGGCTCCATGCCCTGCCGGAACTCTACTTCCAGAAAGTCCGCAAGGTCAGTGTGGAGGAGGAGGAGGAGAGGGGGGCGTGGGAGCCTAAGCGATATCACTGGAGAAAGTGTGTGTGCGCTCGCTCATGTGTGTGTGTGCGAGAGCGAGTCTGAAACTGAGACAGAGAAAAGGGGGGCGTGGCGGAATGTTCTAGACCTGGCAGCGTGTGTGTGTCCTCAGGAGGAGGTCCCTCGCCAGCTGCAGTACATCAGCCTCTACTTGCTGCATATCTCCGCCGCGTATCTGCTCAAGTAAGTCCTGCGCCTGTTGTGAGAGGAGACGGCGGTCTGAGGTACCGGGGGCGGCTGTAGCTCAGTTGGTAGAGCGGGTCGTTCAATGATCGAAGGGTCAGCGGTTCGAATCCCGGCTCCGACTGTCCCACATGTCGAAGTGTCCTTGAGCAAGACACCTAACCCCAAATTGCTCCCAATGAGCAGGTTGGCACCTTGCATGGCAGCTACCACCATTGGTGTGTGAGTGTGTGTGTGAATGGGTGAATGAGAGGCCATTGTAAAGCGCTTTGAGTGCTGCTAAGGTGGAAAAGCGCTATATAAGTGCAGCCCATTTACCATTTACTATGTACCGTGGGACAGCGGTTAAGTTTAAGGGTCTCTGGGACCCGACTACAGCCGAGTCCCGATGGTCAACTTGGCGTGGTTCATGACCCGGGAGGGACTGACTGGCGGCCATATTGAGGGCTGTTCCAGTGTTAGATGGCCTGTGTGTATTCTATTCGTTTTATTTGACCTCCTTGCTTCTTCGTTTGAGCTACTTCCATCTTAATCTCACCGGTTGTCGTCGCTGTCCTCTTGTCCCTGTTGTCCTCTCGTCCCTGGTCCTGTCCTCTCGTCCCTGGTCCTGTCCTCTCGTCCCTGGTCCTGTCCTCTCGTCCCTGGTCCTGTCCTCTCGTCCCTGTTGTCCTCTCCTCCCTGGTCCTATCCTCTCGTCCCTGGTCCTGTCCTCTCGTCCCTGGTCCTGTCCTCTCGTCCCTGGTCCTGTCCTCTCATCCCTGGTCCTGTCCTCTCGTCCCTGGTCCTGTCCTCTCGTCCCTGGTCCTGTCCTCTCGTCCCTCGTCCTGTCCTCTCGTCCCTGGTCCTGTCCTCCTCTCGTCCCTGGTCTTGTCCTCTCGTCCCTGGTCTTATTGTCCTCTCGTCCCTGGTCCTGTCCTCTCGTCCCTGGTCCTGTCCTCTCATCCCTGGTCTTGTTGTCCTCTCGTCCCTGGTCCTGTCCTCTCCTCCCTGGTCCTGTTGTCCTCTCCTCCCTGGTCCTGTCCTCTCATCCCTGGTCCTGTCCTCCTCTCATCCCTGGTCCTGTCCTCTCGTCCCTGGTCCTGTCCTCTCCTCCCTGGTCTTGTTGTCCTCTCGTCCCTGGTCCTGTCCTCTCATCTCTGGTCCTGTCCTCTCGTCCCTGGTCCTGTTGTCCTCTCATCCCTGGTCTTGTTGTCCTCTCGTCCCTGGTCCTGTCCTCTCGTCCCTGGTCCTGTCCTCTCATCTCTGGTCCTGTCCTCCTCTCGTCCCTGGTCCTGTCCTCTCATCCCTGGTCTTGTTGTCCTCTCGTCCCTGGTCCTGTCCTCTCGTCCCTGGTCCTGTCCTCTCATCCCTGGTCCTGTCCTCTTGTCCCTGGTCCTGTCCTCTCGTCCCTGGTCCTGTCCTCTCATCCCTGGTCCCGTCCTCTTGTCCCTGGTCCTGTCCTCTTGTCCCTGGTCTTGTTGTCCTCTCGTCCCTGGTCCTGTCCTCTCGTCCCTGGTCCTGTCCTCTCATCCCTGGTCCTGTCCTCTCATCCCTGGTCCTGTCCTCTCCCCTGGTCCTGTCC
>NC_140239.1:30828281-30833281 GCF_949987555.1 Borostomias antarcticus | reverse complement strand
TCAGCATGGTGTAGTCAGGCTAGGATAGGGTCATCTAGGGTCACTCAGCATGGTGTACTCAGGCTAGGATAGGGTCATCTAGGGTCACTCAGCATGGTGTAGTCGGGCTAGGATAGGGTCATCTAGGGTCACTCAGCATAGTGTACTCAGGCTAGGATAGGGTCATCTAGGGTCACTCAGCATGGTGTACTCAGGCTAGGATAGGGTCATCTAGGGTCACTCAGCATGGTGTAGTCAGACTAGGATAGGGTCATCTAGGGTCACTCAGCATGGTGTACTCAGGCTAGGATAGGGTCATCTAGGGTCACTCAGCATGGTGTAGTCAGGCTAGGATAGGGTCATCTAGGGTCACTCAGCATGGTGTAGTCAGGCTAGGATAGGGTCATCTAGGGTCACTCAGCATGGTTTAGTCAGGCTAGGATAGGGTCATCTAGGGTCACTCAGCATGGTTTAGTCAGGCTAGGATAGGGTCATCTAGGGTCACTCAGCATGGTTTAGTCAGGCTAGGATAGGGTCATCTAGGGTCACTCAGCATGGTGTACTCAGGCTAGGATAGGGTCATCTAGGGTCACTCAGCATGGTTTAGTCAGGCTAGGATAGGGTCATCTAGGGTCACTCAGCATGGTGTAGTCAGGCTAGGATAGGGTCATCTAGGGTCACTCAGCATGGTTTAGTCAGGGTAGGATAGGGTCATCTAGGGTCACTCAGCATGGTTTAGTCAGGCTAGGAAAGGGTCATCTAGGGTCACTCAGCATGGTTTAGTCAGGCTAGGATAGGGTCATCTAGGGTCACTCACGTCAAATATTCCTTGAAATTCCCTCACTTTCCCAGACGGTGGCGCTCAAAAACACACAAAGATGACGTTCACAATGTCAGAAGTACATTTATTATCACAAGAAAGATACTGAACAGGCGTGAGAGGAGGTGAGATGAGGTCAGATGAAGGTCAGATGAAGGTCAGATGATGTGGAGGATGAATACTGTATCTTGAGAGCGTCCCACGGTGTCGTCTCAAACATCACGCAGAGGGCTCTGCTCCTTCAACCTCGTCTGTGGAACAAATCAATACAGGCGATTACAAAAGACGTCAGTCCAAACTGCTGGAAGACGTCTGCTGGACGTGGAACCTCCTCCGGGCCTCACCTGAGCTTGGGCCCGTCCCCGGGGGGGTGGTGAGGTTCTGGTACAGGCCCGGCGCCGGGCCCAGCCTCTGCCTCAGAGAGTCCAGGGTCTGGGAAGGGATCCGGTCAGAGATGGACTCCAGGTACTTCAGCACGTAGTGGTCAGCGTCGGTCAGGACGAACCGGTGCTTAAAGACTGAGGGGCGGGGCGGGGGGGGGGGGGGAGAGAGAGAGAGAGAGAGAGAGAGAGAGGGCGGGGGGGGGGGGGTTAGAGAGAGAGAGAGAAAGAGAGAGAGAGAGGGCGGGGGGGTGGGGGGGGGGAGAGAGAGAGAGAGAGGGCGGGGGGGGGCGGAGAGAGAGAGAGAGAGAGAGGGCGGGGGGGGGGGCGGAGAGAGAGAGAGGGCGGGGGGGGCGTAGAGAGAGAGAAAAAGAGAGAGAGGGCGGGGGGGGGAGAGAGAGAGAGAGAGAGGGCGGGGGGGGGAGAGAGAGAGAGAGAGAGGGCGGGGGGGGCGTAGAGAGAGAGAAAGAGAGAGAGAGGGCGGGGGGGGGAGAGAGAGAGAGAGAGAGAGAGGGCGGGGGGGGGGGGAGAGAGAGAGAGAGAGGATGAATAAATGTGCATCACTAGCAGTTCGTCTAGACGAGACCACCCTTTGCAGGACGGTAACTTAGAGTGTAACCCATACGTTTCGGCATGCCCTGGGTGGGAATTGAACCCGGGTCCGAGTGAAACTGGGTTCTGGTGAGTCCTGAGTAAGTAGCGTGTTGTTGGTTAAACTCACTCCTCCCCAGTATAAATACCGTCCACCACCCAATGAAGAGCTAGCTTTTCTTTGGCCCAGCTGGATAAAACGGTGTCTGTCACGTGGGAGACCCGGGTTCGATTCCCACCCAGGGCGTGTCGAAAACGTATGGGTTACAAGAGCACCGAGACGCCCACCCTCCACAGTGGCGCCGATGGCGAAGTCGGCCGGGCCGTAGAATTCGGGGTTGTCCACGGTGCAGCCCGGCTTGGGAATGCGGGTCTTCTCCAGGAACTTCCCGCCGATGATCCCGGAGTTCCGCCTGGCTATCTCGAAAATACTGATCATGTCGTTGGACAGGAAGTAGGACAGGATGAACCGGCGGCCCTCGTCCTGGGCATTCTGGGAGTCCTGTGATGTCACACAGAGAGAGAGAGACGGATAAAAAAACAAAAAACAAGGATTAAAAATAAAATTTTCTCAAGTCAGGTCGTATGGAGCCCTGGGCACGTCTCAACGGCCCTTGTGTCTCTCCTTGTCCCTGTCCCACATGTCTCTCCCTGTCCCTGTCCCCGTCCCCGTCCCGCTCGCTCCGAGCCGTCTCTCACCATGCTAGCGGCGTAGCGCAGCACTTTGCGGTCGTTCTCCAGCATCTTGATCAGGTCCTTCCTGGGCGGCTCCGGGACCAGAGACAGGCAGTTCTGAAGGGAGTCCTCCAGGGAGCCGAAGCCGTTGTAGGGAGGAGGAACCACCTGCAGGGGGCAGTCAAGGGAGACCGCTTTTAAGCCTTTTCGCTCAAGTTGATATCGGTCGGTTGATATGGGGTCCCCAAAACATGTTTTGTAATAGTCTGAGTTTATAATACCGCTCAGATTAAGCAGTCTAGCACGCCGTAAACCTCTGTTTTTCCAACCCTCTTCAAATCGCTGGGTTTGGCTCAGCGCCTCCCCCACTCCGGAAGTATGCGTCCCACAATGCACCGCAACAATATGGCGGGAAGCCAACCGAATGTTTCCGATCCAGAGTCAGACCCCGACGCTACGGATGAAGCGGGGCGCTTCAGAATGGTTAGATACTCAGGTGGGGGGCGGAGACTATTGCGATGACATGACTGATGACATCACTGATGACATCAGAAATCTGATCAGCTCGCTGAGCCAAAGAAAGGCAGCTCACAAAAGAACTACTTTGCGGTCTTATTTCAAACTTTGTGTGTAAGTAGGCCCATCGGAGACCTACGTGTATGTGCACAAGAACTGAAAAAGTGAGTTTTCTAGAATAGGTCCGCTACACACACACACACACACACACACACACACACACACACACACACACACACACACACACACACACCTCTTTCTTCCGGTCCTGTTCCATCTTCCTGGCCCCCTCCTGGGGCTTGATCTCCACGTCGGGGTGGTTCTGCCGGTAGAAGGTCTTGGTGAACTCGTCGCAGTCGTAAAGCAGGAAGCGACGGCCCATCAGCTCGAGGGTCTCCCCGACCCGGAAGTCCTTGGGGGAGTAGAACTCTTGCACTTCCTGTGCCGACACCTCCAGCACACAGCTGGGGAAGGGTTCTGTGGAGAGGAGAGCGACAAAACATTAAAGACACAAAATCCTTCTTTTTTTAAAAATAAAATCAAATTAAACTTTATTTGTATAGCGCATTTCATACACAGAGGCAACACAATGCGCTTTACAGAGAGCAATGGGGGGGTGGACATAGGTCCTAGACAGTTTCACCCAGGGGCCAGAAAAGTGAGCTGTAAAAATTCTTCCCTGACCTCTCTCAACGAGACGATCGAGCAAGCTCCTGGGAAATGTTTGTCTAACGGCTAAGAACATTTACAGAGCAGTAAACATGGGCTAGATACTTC
Organism: Borostomias antarcticus; assembly: GCF_949987555.1. Taxonomy (NCBI): domain Eukaryota; kingdom Metazoa; phylum Chordata; class Actinopteri; order Stomiiformes; family Stomiidae; genus Borostomias; species Borostomias antarcticus. The sequence continues at coordinate 30,829,543 of NC_140239.1, read as the reverse complement.
ATAAGAGAGACATGACTAACAGGAGAGTATACAAATAGTTACAGAGAAGTTGCCTACATCATGTGTTAGCTATCCCTGTAGTCTCTTATATGATATTTAAGTGAATCATATAATAAAGCACAGTAAGCACTTAGCAGAACAGGCTCATAGAGAATGCCGCAAAGCAGAGGTGGGGAGACAGAAAGCAGAGAGCCAAGGGTAGAAAGGGGGTGGGGTTGGCTGGATAGGGACAGCTGACGACAATTCTGATGTGCAGACGACCCTATAAACCCACTGTAACCAAGACAGCCAAGTACCGTATGTTCAAATGTGAAACAACCACAAAATGGGGTTGAGGTTTATTCTGAACGGCTCTACTCTTTCACAGACGCTCAACAACCACAAACTCTCAACCAACTGCAACTGTTGATATGTACAGTACATGTACAGTAACAGCTGGTGGAAGCTCTTTATAGTAACCATCCATAATAAGCGTTCATTAATAGGTAATAAGGACACAGGAAGCACGCAGCTTATATAGTCTTATTAACACATAATAATGTCTTATAAGCATCTTATAAGGACTTATAAGGTCCTTATTACCTATTAATTAATGCTTATTACGGATGGTTACTATAAAGCGCTTCCCAACTGGTCAATCATATGAAATGGCCTGAACGTCGTGTGGGCTCACCGCAGGCAGGTGTGATGTTCTTGGGCAGCCTCTGTCTGCGGAGCAGGACAGGGAAGGGGTCTCGGCCGCTGTTGGGCTGGTGGACCTCCCTGATCTCCACCGAGTCGTCCACCAGGTAGTACTGGATGGTCACGGCCCTGGACTCCCCGTACAGAGCGTCGGTGTGGTCCCACAGCGCAAAGAACCGCAGCACCTGGACATAGGGGCACGCAGGACAAGGGTCAGCAGGGGTCCATACAGGGGGTCAGGGGGTGCTGGATCAGATGCTGTTGTACAGGTTTTCTACCCATGTAGTTCTTTTACTAATGAAAAAAACGGGGTGGGGGGGGGGTCTTATGATTAATGTTACGTGGGCATAGACAGATTATGAAAAGATGGGCCCCTGGGCACAGACACGTAAAGGCCCCCCCCCCCACCACCCATTTCATTTATCGCATTTTTGAATTTCCCCGATGAGACGACATCCAATTTGAAGATAATCTGAGAAAACACAATAAAAGCAACTTTACTCAGCTGGCTTTTGACTCGAGGGACCTCAACTCTGTGGGGAGGATCTGCTTTTTGGATTTCTCCCCAAAAGAGTTGAAGG
>NC_140239.1:30800218-30825581 GCF_949987555.1 Borostomias antarcticus | reverse complement strand
AGCTGCTGTGATTGGAGGGGGGCTTGTCCTATGCCCACTTTAGGCCGATATGGCAGAGCATACCCATTCTTATAGGCCAGTGTTTGGGGCCGATGAAAAGCAGATTTCTAGACAGAAATATTCAAAAGGAGGCAGATTTGACATTCTTGTTTGGTCATGATGTGTTCTTTTTAATGATTGGTTGAAATGATGAAACAAGCAGCAACTACATTTTACAGCTGACGTCAATTTATGACCTGTTTCGTGCAGATTACACTATTACTGTATTTATTATTTAGCTGATTACTGTACATGTAGGCCTACGTTATCAATTGTTTTTTCAAACAGATGCGCCTATAATAAACATTGATTATGTTCGTCTTACAAGCACTATCTTGTAGGACTACTGTATATCATTGAGTCCAACATAAAGGTGCAATGCTAAACCGAATTAAAAGAGATTTGATTAAGCATTCCTTGGGTTATCGACAAAATTAAATTGCATGACCACCAAGGTTTGTTACTGTCGAACAGTGCAAAGTCTGGCACGACAAGTTTGTCCAACAGCTACAACATCAGTTCATAGGATAAACATGGCTCCAATATTACCGTAATATCCCGAAAGGCGTTCCCGGGCAGAAATGGTAAACCATGGCTAGTATTTGCCGACATTATTTGTAGTAATACTCAACATCGGTTCCACAAACAAATAGTTATTGGATTTATCTGAAGGCCGAAGCTAGCAGCTAGCCTACTTTCACAACCCAACAAGGATGGTTTACTGGTGTCCAAGGAAACCACAGTGCGCCAGTTGCCATGGCAAATAGAAACAAACCAAACAGTCCGTCTCACATCCATGGTCTCTCCCGGTCTCTCCATGGTCTCTCCACGGTCTCTCCTGTCCAAGGAGGTTTAACTAATACATCCACGGTCTCTCCTGTCCAAGGAGGTTTAACTAATACATCCACGGTCTCTCCTGTCCAAGGAGGTTTAACTAATACATCCACGGTCTCTCCTGTCCAAGGAGGTTTAACTAATACATCCACGGTCTCTCCTGTCCAATGAGGTTTAACTAATACATCCACGGTCTCTCCTGTCCAAGGAGGTTTAACTAATACATCCACGGTCTCTCCTGTCCAAGGAGGTTTAACTAATACATCCATGAGGTTTAATTACAGCTCCTACAGCTCCACGATGGAGGCACACTAGCTCTTTCTGGAACATTTAAGGTCCGTTGGAACCCAATATTACCTGGCAGCATACTAATCACAACATGGCCATTCACGCTGTGCGCGCTTCTGGATAATTCATTCTTTCATTGGGACATTGGAATATTTTAATTGAAAGAGACTTTTAGAAACTATCTCACATTTAATTATCAATAGACTATGACATGAACAAGTGATAATCTGACCCGGTTCACGTGTTGGCGACTTTTACGCACACCTCAAAGTTAACAAGGTTTGGATATGATGCATAGCCTAATGTTAGTCGGCTAAAGAGATGACAGGACGTCAGTTATCACGTGATGTGCACCAGCGGGGTCGTGATGGTTGACTTGGTTCCAGGCTAAAACTAGGCTACAGTTTCTGTGTCGTCCACTGGGTAGTCCTACTAGATGGTCACAGCTGGCCTCCCAGAGAGTGGGGACCCCACAGGCCTGGCCTCCCTATACAGAGAGGGGCCCCACGGCTGGAGAGAAACGCAGCACACGCAAGGCCAAGGCTCCATGTGGGACTGGTGCTCCTACCTCATAAAGCCCGTGGGGGCAGAAGCGCCAGTGGGTTAGCCCCTCTGGGCGTTGTTGGCGACGGGGGTCCCGTGGTGGAGGTGGGGTCCCGTGGTGGAGGTGGGGTCCCGTGGTGGAGGTGGGGTCCCGTGGTGGAGGTGGGGTCCCGTGGTGGAGGTGGGGTCCCGTGGAGGAGGTGGGGTCCCGTGGTGGAGGTGGGGTCCCGTGGAGGAGGTGGGGTCCCTGGTGGAGGTGGGGTCCCGTGGTGGAGGTGGGGTCCCGTGGAGGAGGTGGGGTCCCTGGTGGAGGTGGGGTCCCATGGTGGAGGTCTGCAGACAGACGCTTCTCCTCGTTACACTCCGTTGAGAACTCGACCCACGAATCAGTCAACTTCGGAGTGGGCGGATTCGAACGGCTGGACTCAGGGTAGGCTATCAGTAAATGTTTACGGTATTGTTATGGTATTGATGAATAAAGTATCATTGAACCATGCACCAATGACCTCTACGTGCCTCCTGGGGGCGCCATAGTACCGCATTTCAATATGGACTATTCACTAGAGAGGAAATAGGATGATGATGATGATGATGATGATTGTGTGATGTTATTATCATATTTTTAAACTTTACATTAGGCTACTGTCCTTCTCAATTTAAACGTATTGCTGCGGCATCCTTAAACAAAGTTTAAAAACTTTTGTATTGTGACAGCCTACAATCAATCAATCAGTTAATCAATCAATCAATCAATCAAATCCTTTATTTAACCAGATAGGCATCATTGAGATTAAAATCTCCTTTTCAAGAGCAATCTGGCCAAGAAGGCAGCAGAAACAAAGTTACAGCAATAAAAGAAACATAACAACAGACAATACAGAGAGACATAATTTCACAGCAAGAATCAGTTGTAGGGCAAGTTATCAAACACGGTTTCACTGACCAAGAGAACTGGTTTCATAGTGTTTTAAAATGGATTCACATTAATACTAATTGTTATGCGGTCGCAGCCGTGGGTTACAGAGTATTTTACCACTGCTGCTAGCCAATCAGAATCAAGTATCCAAACTTTCCGTTGTAGAAGTTTTGTTTGAACCTCCAGCACGCCCTCTAGTGGTTCACTCAGAAGTGACAGACAGAGACATCGCTTCGATCTAAAATTACAGGGTACGGAGGCCCGAGGGGACATACCGCATGGGTAAACACGCTGTACACGGCCAAACACAAGACCTCTGCCCTCCAATCTCTGTCAAAACGCTGGAGTGGCAATTCAATATGGACGCTGCAGCCTCAGCCCAAACTGAAGGAGGCCGCCACTTTGCTGAAGGTGTTCTTGCAGGTTTTATAGGCCAGGCCTACACCTGTTTGCAAAGCATTCATGACAGTTAACACTCATTAATTCAGCATGGCATGGCGTCACAGTGGGAGAGAAAGCCTATATTATATAGATTATTATCTACCTCTACCCTGAGGGGTTGGGGGGGGTACATTCTGTACTGAACCACTTCCTCCCTAATGAGGCTTAATTGAGCTGCGGTGTCATACTGATGTCTTACTTCCTCTGCCCTGTACCAGTGTCCTGCCATTCCCGAATCAGCGCTTAGGTCATTATCTCTGATAGGATATCTGTCTTTCTGTTTGTGGCTGGCTGGGGCTTTTAGAAAGAACCTCGTCTAGGCAGAGGGGGGGTTTTGACCGCGTAGCAAGTGTGCTAACAGCCTCTTCTTCTGTCGAACCCTAGCTAACACACCATGTAGGCACCTTCTCTGTAACTATTTGTGCACTCTACTGTCCGTCATGTCTCTCTTATGAAGTATCTAGTCCATGTTTACTGCTCTGTAAATGTTCTTAGCCAATAGACACATTTTCCAGGAGTTTGCTCGATCGTCTCGTTGAGAGGGGTCAGGGAAGAATTCTTGCAGCTCACTTTTCTGGCCCTCTGGGTGAAACTGTTTTTTTGCTTCCCTCTGGAATCTGTAGAGGTGGGACCTATGCATACATAAAGTGCATAAAGTGTGTGGCCTCTGTGTATGAAATGCGCTATACAAATAAAGTTTGATTGGATGTGAAGCCCCGTGTTTTAGGAGCACAGTAGAAGGTGATCAGACTGCAGGGCCCAGGGTACGGGATCTCTAGGACATGGGTTCCCAAACTCCATCAATGAGGGCCTCCCCTCTGAAAACAGTGACACACCCGCGCCCCCCCAACCCCCCTAATTTGTCCATTTTGCAAGGCAGCGTTAGCTAGCCCATAACGTTACACAGCTAAGTTAGCTCGGTGGCACCTGTTGCTAGTTAACGTTATGACGTTTTCACACAATACATTCATGCCTGCGGGGGGAGGCTCTCTCTGCACTATCCACAAATGTAGTATACATCTCTCCCATTCTTTATTTAGATTTTCTGACCTTTAAAATCACGTTTCATTCATAAAAACCATAGAAAATTCAACAACAAAAAATGTTCCTTTTTTTTCCTAACCATCCCTCCGCGCCTCCCCTGAATTTCTTTGGGGCCCCCCAGGGGAGGCGCGCCTCACAGTTTGGGAATGCCTGCTGTAGGGCTAGGCTCCAGCGATCGCCCACAGGATACTATGTCGCTACGAGAAAAGAGCAAGGAGGCTGAAACAAGGATCTCTTGACCTTCTCCAGCCTGTCTGCTGTCTGAAAGGATCTGACTACACAAAGAAATGATGACCAGGTGATGGCAGCACACTTGACTACCTCCGTTAAATGCAGTTATCATGAGTCTCTTTGGATAAAAGCATCTGATAAATGACAGTAATGTAATGACCCAGACTTTGGGTGCATGTGTGGCTGTGAACCCTGTTCCATTCACATTGTTAGTCAGTGGACTGTTCACCTATCAGTATTGATGTGTGTTTTTGATTGGCTGATGGGTTGTGGACCTAATTAAATCTGGGTCAGCTGACCCAGTCAGACAGAACTGCTTCTTCTGTGTGAAAGAGAGACATCTTTACTATAATAGAGCTACCCTCAGCCGGCCTGTCTGTCTGTCCGTCCCTCTATCTGGACTTTCCTCAGACACCGTCAGCCTGATGGCGTACATATTTGTCACCAATATCCGCAGGGGTCCCAGACAGACCGTGACATGGGTGGGTTTTTAATTAATTAATTTTTTGGGCTAATTTTAAACATTAAATGCTGCCAGCCAATAGAAATACTGCTCTGAATAGAACCCGCCCCCAGCGTTCCAGCTGCCTCTAGAATGATCTAGCTGCTCATCAACTCAAGGAGCTGCAGCTTTGCTCAAAATAAGTGTGGCTGCTATCCACAAGTCTGCAAAATTAATTTGAAGAGGAGTGGAGGTCGATGCACAGCCTCTGGTCACTCTGGTCACACCACTGCTGTGAAACTCATGGGGTTCAGTGCCAGATAAATACACTCTGCTTGCTTTCTGTAGTCAGTATGAGTCTAGTGCTTGTTGTGATAGTTTAGTGGTAGTGTAGTTCAACTTCCTAAATGCTATCTAAGGTCAGCCCCACGTCGTGTAGTCCCATAGCTAAATGAGTTTCTCTGGAGTAAAAGGTGGTAAAACGACGACCCCTCGGCCTTCACCGCAAGAAATTGTCGAAGATAAATGTCAAAGAATTTCAAACTTGTGAATCTTGATAGTCAAGGACCGTCAACTTCTCACACTGATAAGACTGCCCGCTATTATGCATTCCTGTATATGTCAAGGAAAAGGCATTGACATGTTGCAGTTCGAGCGAGCAGACAAGGTAAGTGGATAGGATTCACTTGCAGAGTATTTGATCCAGTTCAGTGAGCGTGGCCAGCGTCCTTCAACATTCTCACTTGGACGACTGGATGAGGGCCGAGGTATTGAAGCAGCCATGGTTGAGAACAAAGCTCAACACCATCAGACATGCAGGCTGACGTACGATCGACCACCACGCTGCAAAGAGCGCCAAAGCACTGGGAACAGGCCGTGACAGCCCTGACCCCCAGATAGAAGATAAGTGGACCAGAGTCCCGTGGTCACTTTTGACCAACCACTCTACGCCCTGCCCAAGCAAACCCAGTTTAAGTGGCCAGAGAAGTACGGTGAAGATGGCAGCGCTGGAGATGCTTGGGAGCAGGTTGCAGGGAAGCGGTTGGGTCACGGCACCAGCGCAACCTGACATCTCATCTCCAGGAACCGCCGACTCCTCCCTCACAGCAGCACGTGCATCCCAGGAGAGCCAATCAGATCACGGCAGCAGCTCTGAATGTTCTGCAGAACCGGGCTTATGACAACTATGGTGGAACACAAACAGATGGAGCTCCTCTAGAGTTGGAAGCATGGTGCAGCCAGCGAGCCCTTACAGAACTAGCCAAATGGTTTCATGAAACAGGCCGTACTCATGATGCCAGATGGGTCCCAGTTCACCTCAGAGACGTGGCTGAACTCCCAAGGACACACCCTAGCATAGGTCAAGAATTCAGGGCAGGCAAAAAACTAAAAAAACTTCACTGTCCAGAAGACTGAGGTGTTTTCCTCCATAGCCAGTGACCAGGCCCATGAGCAAAACGAATGCCAGCATCGAGGGAGATGGTGGTGCTGTGGGCCTCACCGACACCCCTGCTGCACTGCTGCCATGGATGGTGGGTAGCAGGACCAGAAACTTGAGACCAGCTCCAGGAAATCAGGAAGATCAGATGACACGCGTCACCGTGACCATGTGACCGAGTGAGACCAGGAAGTGTCCCAGTCTCTCATCAATTACATCCTTAAATGCATAGAAAACTATTTTTTGGAAATCAAACAAATCAATCGATCAAATCCTATAGTATCCAACATCACCGTTTGTAAGAGTGTGATTGGTGTTCGTGGCCGTCCTCATCTGGTCCCGTCCTGTTTCCATGTGAGCTGGTATCAGCGCGGGGGCCTCATGTCAAGGACTTTGTCTCTCTCAGCCCTGAGAACGGTCAATATTTTCGAAAACCTTTCTGAAAATATCAATATATGTCTGGTAGTGTATGAAAGCAAACTCCTCCATCTTAGTCCTTGGATTTGAAATGTGAGTTGAGAGCCTCCAGCATCCAGAATAGCCTCTAGAAAGACTGCAGTACATTCCGCCCAACTGTATTTGGACAATCAGCCTTCTCTGTGAAAGCTACTAATCCGTTGAATGCTCTGTCTGAAGAAGTGAGGGGATGTAGCTCTGTGAGCACTTTTAAATCCACACTGAAAAGCATCTTAAAAGCTGGTCAGTCGTGCGCTCATTGAGAGCGACTGGCCTCTCTCTGACAAGCATACATCTGTGTTGTGTTGTATTTCCTGTGTTCTCATGTTGTTTTTATTCAGTATCGCTTGTTGTGTTTAATGTACTCTGACCTGCCAAGGGGACTGCAGATGCAAATTAGCTAGAAGCTAGAATCTGGTTCAGTGCATTATATGTTGTCATAGTTGTCTATGTGTAATGTATATGTTTTAACTGTACGCTGTCCCTTTTAAATAAATAAATGAAAGGTCACTCAAGGCTTTCTGTAAGAAATCATGAATCAATGAACCCACTGAATTATGTGAATAGCTCACTGTGCTTTTTCCTGTACACATTTATTGTGATACTAGTTCTGATACCCGTTGGAGCACTATTGACACCAACGAAATACTGCACACATTTGCTATCCAGCTTAGCCCATCCAATCAACACATCTGCTAGTCTTAACCCCCCCCCCCCCCCCCCCCGCCAGAACATAGCGGACATGTTGTGTTTGGCAAGTCCCGTCTGAAGGATAGCTTGGTTTGGCTATTGTTTATTGAGACAAGCTGAGCAACAGAGAGATCATTCTAGAGTAGGCTGGTGTCCCTTTCAAAGTCTTCACTTTGCTTTACAACCTGGATTTAAAATGGATTAAATGAAACCTTTTAGACCTTTATTTAAACATTGGAACTCACAAAATAAAATACAAAAATAGAACTAGAATATCTTTGGATTGAAGATCTTTGGATGGTTGGATATCTTGGTTGGACAGTGCTGACCTGTACAGTTGGGTGGCAACAAGGAAGCCATTACTCTAAAAATCCCACCTTGAATCCCGTTTGAGGTTTGCCTAAAAAGCATTCCAGAGATTCTGAAGCCATATGGCAAAAATGTCTGTGGTCTGATGAAACCAAGATGGAGCTTTTTGGTCTCAATGCAAAACTTTAACCTGTTGCTTCTGGACTAAGCGTTGCTATTTCTTTGCTTGTAAACAATTGTAGAGTTAGTTGGCAATGTTAATCTGTCTGAGAATCCTTCCATCTGTCATCCCGGATGACTGCGCTGAGGATGACAGCCTTGCTGACCACGCCCGCAAACCACAGACCTCGGAGTGGACCTCCAACAGACCTCCAGACCCTCTTGTGCAGTGAGTAGGATGTCCTTCCATCTTTAACCCTCTAGGTGGCGCTATTGCACCACTGAACACGTTCTCAGTCTCAGTGAATGGACGTAATGATATTACTGTGGGATGCAGTGGAATATTTTCACAATGAAATGATATAAGGTAGCTGTAATCATTTCTCATGTAGTGAAAAGCATGAGAGTAAGTGAATGCATTCAGACTGCACTCTACGTGCACATATCATGACCAGGATCATGAAGCTGAATATTGTGTGTACTGCAGATGTCTGGAGGGGGATTGGGAGGTGAGGAGAGGAGTGTTGAGAGGTGTTGTCCCAAACCCACGGGGGCCTCCTCATCAGTGTAGTTGTAACATGCAGTTATTAGTGATTGATGATTACTGCAAGCGCATTTAGCACACTGAGATTTAAATATGAAAAGTGTTACAAATACAATTTATAATAATAATAATAATAATAATAATAATAATTATTATTATTACGTTATTGTACGCTTGCAGACGTGTTCTTGCTGAAAGAACATTTACCTACTTGTGGAATGATTGAACTATAAAACTACTTTATGTATGAGAGATAGCTATCAAGTTACTGCTTGGCGAAAGCTAGACACAACATTAAAATGCTGTTACGCACTATTGATAAAGTCAAACTGTGAATGCAGAAAGAATGTGTGTGAAACTTTCACAGTTCAATCAATGACTGATTGTCCCATAATTGGAGGTGATGTCCAGGCCAGACTAGATCTAACTAAATGGTAAATGGACTGCACTCATATAGCGCTTTTCCACCTTAGCGGCACTCAAAGCGCTTTAGAATGGCCTCTCATTCACCCATTCACACACACATTCACACACCAATGGCGGTAGCTGCCATGCAAGGTGCTAACCTGCTCATTGGGAGCAATTTGGGGTTAGGTGTCTTGCTCAAGGACACTTCAACATGTGGACAGTTGGAGCTGGGATTCGAACCACTGACCCTTCGATCATTGAACGACCCGCTCTACCAACTAAGCTACAGCCGCCCCACAACTAAGCCATGGTGCTTGATCATATCACATAATGTACTGTACTGTACATAACTGAAGTCTGGGTTTCGGTATCTGCAGTGATGATGTCCCAGCAGGATGAAGAACTCACACAACCGTGTCTTTTCTCAAGGCCGAGTGTGAGAGAGGCTCCCTCTTCTCGAATCTTCCAAGTGACCTTGACGCTAATACTCCCTACAGCTCGTCTTTTCACTGACAACTAAACATTATTTTATCTTATGATAAAATGAAATTGGTTGGTTTTGATTAAAACTTTGATTGCTGTTGGATCATTTATTTTATGTAGTTTGTAGTTTTCCCTTTTCATGCTCAAAAGACAATGATGTGACTAAGGAGACAATAATATCAGATCCATATTTCTAGATCCAAAAATATTAATATAAATATATGTACCATTTTATTTACTATTTTATACCCTAAGGCTTCAATGATTAATGCAACTCAGTATCATGTCCAAATATCAGGCAAAAAGTCATTTAATAGTGTTGGAAAATGCATTCTCCAAGCCATCCACTCCTATGACATTCCAAATGTGTACTTGTTGTAATAATAGGGTTTATCTGCAGAGTGCAACACCGCTCTGGTACCATTCTGAGGTTTAGTTGTATATTAGGAAACCCTGTTCAAAGGGGGGTTAGTTGTTGTGTTTATCTCATTAGGGGTGTACTGTATATACAGTACACACACAGACAGAGCCACGGTTAGCAGGCCTCTGCTTCTTCCTGTCATCTGACCAAAGTTCTCGCGGGAGTTTAACTTTGTTTACTTTGGTATGTGGAGGAAAAGGGAGGGGCAGGGAAGCTGTGTGTGTGTGTGTGTGGGAGAGAGAGAGAGAGAGAGAGAGAGAGAGAGAGAGAGAGAGCTATATTGAAACTGGTAAGCTCATTCCTGAGGGGGAAAGCTATTCAGCGCCCTGCTTCACGGACACAAAGAAGCACTTTTCTCTCATTTGGAAAAGTACCGAGTTTTTAAGAAGGAGCAAATAAGCTAGGAGCCATAAATGTCGCACTCCCTGTCCGAGTGAGCTCTGATTGGCCGGCTGGGAGGAGACCCAGCAGTGGGACAGCCCACTAAAACCTCACTGGGTTGCAGTTTAACTACAGACCACCCCTCCCTCTGGACTTTTGGATCGAGCCAACAAAACATAAGTCACTCTCCCCTCCTTATCCCACTAGGAGGGATTTTATCTTGTGGGATTCAAGTTTAGTCCGGAATGAACAGGAATGCCGGAAAAAAAGTCCAGAGGTGGGTTGTGCTGTTGGAAGTCTCCCCAGCTGAGAGAGAGAGGGTAGCAGGGGCTGGGGGGAGACACACACACACACACGTACACACACGTACACACACGGAGGGGCGGAGCTTCTCTGGACCATTTTTGGGTTGGATCACTTGCTGAGCTGGTCCTCAAGAGACTGAAGCCACGTCTGGATCTTGGTTCAGAGAAGGCAAGGTTCTCTTTTTCCATTTTACTATGTTTTGTTCTATTTTGCAAAGTTGAGAACTTATGCAAATAGTTGTGGTTGCATTGAAAGCCACATCTAACTTTTTGCTGCATGTAACTTTTTATTGCAACTGTCTTGACTTTTATCAGTAGTAGCAGCAGTTGTGGTAGCAGCTTACTTATTGCTGAAGTTATCATTGCATAGCTATTTATTGCATGTTTAAGTTATGGCTGCAGCAGCAGCTGTATTTATGTAACTTATACTACAGTCAATTAGATGCCACTCTTTCACTGTGTGTGTGTGTGTGTGTGTGTGTGTGTGTGTGCATACGTGTGTGTGTGTGTGCGTGCATGCGTGCGTGCGTGCGTGTGTGTGTGTGTGTTTGTGTGTGCATGTGGGTGTGCATGTGTGTGTGTGTGTGTGTGTCCAGTCCAGCGATGCTCTCCCTTGCCGCCCTCGTTCTCCGCCTGGGAGCCTCAGGAAGCCATGGAGGGAGGCGCACCATGGCAACCGTCATCTCGGGCAATAAGACCTCTCGGTGAGTGTGAGGTGGAGGCCCCCGGCGTAGAGGCCCAGGGGTGGAGGCCCCAGGGGTGGAGGCCCAGGCGTGGAGGCCCCAGGTGTGGAGGCCCCAGCGTAGAGGCCCAAGCGTGGAGGCCCAGGCGTAGAGGCCCAGGGGTGGAGGCCCAGGGGTGGAGGCCCCGGTGTGGAGGCCCAGGCGTAGAGGCCCAGGTGTGGAGGCCCCAGGGGTGGAGGCCCAGGCGTAGAGGCCCAAGCGTGGAGGCCCCAGCGTGGAGGTCCAGGTGTAGAGGCCCAGGGGTGGAGGCCCAGGGGTGGAGGCCCAGGGGTGGAGGCCCAGGGGTGGAGGCCCAGGTGTGGAGGCCCCACGTGTTCTGGCGCCCAGGGGGCCCAACCGGCTGAAAGGATGTCAGGACGATGCTGTCTTATGGAGTCGTGTGGTGGCTGTCACGTAGGGTCACATGACATCAAGAGGGTTGTGACATGCTGTAGTTCACAGTTCCAATATAAATAACCACCCACAGTGGTCTCAAAGGAGATACTTTTTCTTTTAACTTCAGCTTTCAAGTAGTAGTTTATTTGGAGTAAGACTTTAGGACTACTGTTTGAAAATGGGAATAGTAGCAGCTGTAAAAAAAATAAAATTATAATAATAATAAAAGTGAAAGTTTTAGCTATTCTAATGTGCGGTGTGTACTGTACATCTGCGGGCAGTGAGCTGGTTTCACATAGGGCTGGGTATCGAGTCGAATTTCAAGAATCGATTCGATTCCGATTCGCAAGGTTCAAAATCGATTATCACAATTCGATTCGATTCAATATCGATTCGTTTAGTGTTACTAAAACCTGTTGTTTTTTGCTGTAACCTTTATTACATGACTGCGAAGTTATGCAACACATCAATACTAGGGCTGGGTATCCATACTGATTTAAAAAAATTAATGAATGAATGAATGAATCATTGAATGAATTAATGAACTATTCATTCCTTTATTTATTCATTCATTCATAAATAAAAGATCGATTTGTGGATTCATAAATCGATTCTGAATCATTTGATGAATCGCTTTTTTAAACCCAGCCCTAGTTTCACAGCGATGGTCTTGGAGCTCGTTCCTGTAGATGGTTGAAGGTTGTAATGAGGTTGGTCTTGGAGCTCGTTCCTGTAGATGGTTGAAGGTTGTAATGAGGTTGGTCTTGGAGCTCGTTCCTGTAGATGGTTGAAGGTTGTAATGAGGTTGGTCTTGGAGCTCATTCCTGTAGATGGTTGAAGGTTGTAGTGAGGTTGGTCTTGGAGCTCGTTCCTGTAGATGGTTGAAGGTTGTAATGAGGTTGGTCTTGGAGTTCGTTCCTGTAGATGGTTGAAGGTTGTAATGAGGTTGGTCTTGGAGCTCGTTCCTGTAGATGGTTGAAGGTTGTAGTGAGGTTGGTCTTGGAGCTCGTTCCTGTAGATGGTTGAAGGTTGTAATGAGGTTGGTCTTGGAGCTCGTTCCTGTAGATGGTTGAAGGTTGTAGTGAGGTTGGTCTTGAGCTCATTCCTGTAGATGGTTGAAGGTTGTAGTGAGGTTGGTCTTGGAGCTCGTTCCTGTAGATGGTTAAACGTTGTAGTGAGGTTGGTCTTGTAGCTCATTCCTGTAGATGGTTGAAGGTTGTAATGAGGTTGGTCTTGGAGCTCATTCCTGTAGATGGTTGAAGGTTGTAGTGAGGTTGGTCTTGAGCTCATTCCTGTAGATGGTTGAAGGTTGTAGTGAGGTTGGTCTTGGAGCTCATTCCTGTAGATGGTTGAAGGTTGTAGTGAGGTTGGTCTTGGAGCTCGTTCCTGTAGATTGTTGAAGGTTGTAGTGAGGTTGGTCTTGGAGCTCGTTCCTGTAGATGGTTGAAGGTTGTAGTGAGGTTGGTCTTGGAGCTCATTCCTGTAGATGGTTGAAGGTTGTAGTGAGGTTGGTCTTGGAGCTCGTTCCTGTAGATGGTTGAAGGTTGTAATGAGGTTGGTCTTGGAGCTCGTTCCTGTAGATGGTTGAAGGTTGTAGTGAGGTTGGTCTATGAGCTCGTTCCTGTAGATGGTTGAAGGTTGTAGTGAGGTTGGTCTTGGAGCTCGTTCCTGTAGATGGTTGAAGGTTGTAGTGAGGTTGGTCTTGGAGCTCATTCCTGTAGATGGTTGAAGGTTGTAATGAGGTTGATCTTGGAGCTCATTCCTGTAGATGGTTGAAGGTTGTAATGAGGTTGGTCTTGGAGCTCGTTCCTGTAGATGGTTGAAGGTTGTAGTGAGGTTGGTCTTGGAGCTCGTTCCTGTAGATGGTTGAAGGTTGTAGTGAGGTTGGTCTTGGAGCTCATTCCTGTAGATGGTTGAAGGTTGTAGTGAGGTTGGTCTTGGAGCTCGTTCCTGTAGATGGTTGAAGGTTGTAATGAGGTTGGTCTTAGAGCTCATTCCTGTAGATGGTTAAACGTTGTAGTGAGGTTGATCTTGGAGCTCGTTCCTGTAGATGGTTGAAGGTTGTAATGAGGTTGGTCTTGGAGCTCGTTCCTGTAGATGGTTGAAGGTTGTAGTGAGGTTGGTCTTGGAGCTCGTTCCTGTAGATGGTTGAAGGTTGTAGTGAGGTTGGTCTTGGAGCTCGTTCCTGTAGATGGTTGAAGGTTGTAGTGAGGTTGGTCTTGGGGCTCGTTCCTGTAGATGGTTGAAGGTTGTAGTGAGGTTGATCTTGGAGCTCATTCCTGTAGATGGTTGAAGGTTGTAATGAGGTTGGTCTTGGAGCTCATTCCTGTAGATGGTTGAAGGTTGTAGTGAGGTTGGTCTTGGAGCTCATTCCTGTAGATGGTTGAAGGTTGTAGTGAGGTTGGTCTTGGAGCTCGTTCCTGTAGATGGTTGAAGGTTGTAGTGAGGTTGGTCTTGAGCTCATTCCTGTAGATGGTTGAAGGTTGTAATGAGGTTGGTCTTGGAGCTCGTTCCTGTAGATGGTTGAAGGTTGTAATGAGGTTGGTCTTGGAGCTCGTTCCTGTAGATGGTTGAAGGTTGTAGTGAGGTTGGTCTTGGAGCTCGTTCCTGTAGATGGTTGAAGGTTGTAGTGAGGTTGGTCTTGGAGCTCGTTCCTGTAGATGGTTGAAGGTTGTAGTGAGGTTGGTCTTGGAGCTCATTCCTGTAGATGGTTGAAGGTTGTAATGAGGTTGGTCTTGGAGCTCGTTCCTGTAGATGGTTGAAGGTTGTAGTGAGGTTGGTCTTGGAGCTCATTCCTGTAGATGGTTGAAGGTTGTAGTGAGGTTGGTCTTGGAGCTCATTCCTGTAGATGGTTGAAGGTTGTAGTGAGGTTGGTCTTGTTCCTGTAGATGGTTGAAGGTTGTAATGAGGTTGGTCTTGGAGCTCATTCCTGTAGATGGTTGAAGGTTGTAGTGAGGTTGGTCTTGGAGCTCGTTCCTGTAGATGGTTGAAGGTTGTAGTGAGGTTGGTCTTGGAGCTCATTCCTGTAGATGGTTGAAGGTTGTAGTGAGGTTTCCTCTCTCTGCTCAGGCTGGTCAGAGAGCGTCTGAAGAAGGAGGTGGAGAAGATGAGGAGTCAGTCGCCTGGTTTCCGTCCTGGTCTGGTCGTGTTACAGGTGGGTCTCTCTCCTGGTCTCTCCTGGTCTGGTCGTGTTACAGGTGGGTTTCTCTCCTGGTCTGGTCGTGTTACAGGTGGGTTTCTCTCCTGGTCTGGTCGTGTTACAGGTGGGTTTCTCTCCTGGTCTGGGGGTGTTACAGGTGGGTTTCTCTCCTGGTCTGGTCGTGTTAAAGCTGGGTTTCTCTCCTGGTCTCTCCTGGTCTGGGGGTGTTACAGGTGGGTTTCTCTCCTGGTCTGGGATGTTACAGGTGGGTTTCTCTCCTGGTCTGGGGGTGTTACAGGTGGGTTTCTCTCCTGGTCTGGTCGTGTTATAGCTGGGTTTCTCTCCTGGTCTCTCCTGGTCTGGGGGTGTTACAGGTGGGTTTCTCTCCTGGTCTGGGGGTGTTACAGGTGGGTTTCTCTCCTGGTCTGGGGTGTTACAGGTGGGTTTCTCTCCTGGTCTGGGGGTGTTACAGGTGGGTTTCTCTCCTGGTCTGGGGGTGTTACAGGTGGGTTTCTCTCCTGGTCTGGGGGTGTTACAGGTGGGTTTCTCTCCTGGTCTGGGGGTGTTACAGGTGGGTTTCTCTCCTGGTCTCTCCTGGTCTGGGGTGTTACAGGTGGGTTTCTCTCCTGGTCTCTCCTGGTCTCTCCTGGTCTGGGGGTGTTACAGGTGGGTCTCTCTCCTGGTCTCTCCTGGTCTGGTCGTGTTACAGGTGGGTCTCTCTCCTGGTCTCTCCTGGTCTGGTCGTGTTACAGGTGGGTTTCTCTCCTGGTCTCTCCTGGTCTGGTCGTGTTACAGGTGGGTTTCTCTCCTGGTCTGGGGGTGTTACAGGTGGGTTTCTCTCCTGGTCTGGGGGTGTTACAGGTGGGTTTCTCTCCTGGTCTGGGGGTGTTACAGGTGGGTTTCTCTCCTGGTCTGGGGGTGTTACAGGGGGGGTTCTCTCCTGGTCTGGGGGTGTTACAGGGGGGTTTCTCTCCTGGTCTGGGGGTGTTACAGGTGGGTTTCTCTCCTGGTCTGGGGGTGTTACAGGTGGGTCTCTCTCCTGGTCTGGGGGTGTTACAGGTGGGTTTCTCTCCTGGTCTCTCCTGGTCTGGTCGTGTTACAGGTGGGTTTCTCTCCTGGTCTGGGGGTGTTACAGGTGGGTTTCTCTCCTGGTCTGGGGGTGTTACAGGTGGGTTTCTCTCCTGGTCTGGTTGTGTTACAGGTGGGTTTCTCTCCTGGTCTGGGGGTGTTACAGGTGGGTTTGCTCTGGTCTGGGGTGTTACAGGTGGGTTTCTCTCCTGGTCTGGGGGTGTTACAGGTGGGTTTGCTCTGGTCTGGGGTGTTACAGGGGGGTTTCTCTCCTGGTCTGGGGGTGTTACAGGTGGGTCTCTCTCCTGGTCTCTCCTGGTCTGGGGGTGTTACAGGGGGGTCTCTCTCCTGGTCTCTCCTTGTCTGGTCGTGTTACAGGTGGGTTTCTCTCCTGGTCTCTCCTGGTCTGGGGGTGTTACAGGTGGGTTTCTCTCCTGGTCTGGGGGTGTTACAGGTGGGTTTCTCTCCTGGTCTGGGGGTGTTACAGGTGGGTTTCTCTCCTGGTCTGGGGGTGTTACAGGGGGGTTTCTCTCCTGGTCTGGGGGTGTTACAGGGGGGTTTCTCTCCTGGTCTCTCCTGGTCTGGGGGTGTTACAGGTGGGTTTCTCTCCTGGTCTGGGGGTGTTACAGGTGTTACACGTCTTCAGGTTAATGTTCTGACTGCTGTTACTTTGCTTGTTTGTTCCTTGAAAAGCTTTTCCTCCCTGCTGCCTATGTGTGGGTTAAAAGAACAGCTGTTTAGTTTTGTTCATAAATTAGAAATTTGTGACTGTAATCACTGTTCAATGAAGTATTTTTGTTGAGAGTAATCATGTGAAAGGGAAGAACAAGGAAAAGACGACATGTTGAGTTTTGTGTTTTAACATTATTTCAATGGTTAAACTTATTCTTTCTTCACATTTATTGTGGATGTGGTGGGTCGAAAAACAACGCCTTCAAAACGCTCTATTTCCAGGTGGGCGACCGAGACGACTCGAACCTCTACATTAGCATGAAGCTGAAAGCTGCTGCTGAGGTAAGCCAAAACAGGTGTGTCTAACGAGGCGCGTTAACGCGTTTGTTTTTACATCTGCTAGCTCAGGTGAGAGGGGGTAGGCCTGACGTTTCACGCTGTCACCATCTTTGCAGATTGGAATATGTGCCAACCACATCAGACTGCCCAAGACGGCCACAGAGGACGAGGTGGGTGGAGCCTCAGCAGCTACAGCTGCTGTATCCGGCACAACCAAACCCTTACTGAGCATTTCTGCATTGTGAGCAGATTAGATAATGATGTCGGCCAGGCTGCATTGGCTCAGCTACTTTGCCAAACCATATATCCCACCCCTGTGATTATTTATAGCTATAGTACAGTATGTACACGTGATTTCTTAGCTTTTTACGGTTTTATCTTCCATCATTACATTACATTTTACATTAGTCATTTAGCAGATGCTTTTATCCAAAGCGACTAACAATAATTGCATTTAACGTAGGAAAAGCCAGTGTACTACTACTCACCAGAACTCACAAGTGCATCTCCTTTCTAAAACAAGTGACTAAGAGCATCATCTAGTGCTGAGGGCAAAGTGCAAGAATAGCAATCTAAAATACAGTAGGTGCTTAAGAGGGAGGATCGTTGTAGTACTTCTTGAAGAGATGATGATACATGATACAATTATACATTTTCAATCATGAATTCATATTTTCATATCCATATAGGCCTTCTTTATTGTAAGCGCTTCAATTTCAGAAACGTTAAGGTATATATATGCATGATACCAATCAACAATATCCATCATAGCTATGTAAAATAATATTTACCTGAAGACTTTACTCACTCTACCACGCTGGTTGAATAGGTGCTGCGTAGCATCGTGTCCGTCAATGAAAACCCGGCCGTCCACGGCCTCATTGTCCAGCTGCCCCTGGACTCGGTCAACCCCATGGACACAGAGCGGGTGACCAACGCAGTGGCCCCGGAGAAAGACGTGGATGGGTGAGTGAGGCTTCTCTGACCATCCATCCTTGAAGGTTTAATCAACTCATATTGCTCTACTTGTCTTGTGATGCAAGGTTAAGTTAAAGGAGTAGTAAAGGGAAAATGCATGTTTAGCCCTGTATTAATATATATATATTAAAACAGGGCTAAACATGCATTTTCCCTTTAATACTCCTTTAAGGTTCGTTTTTGTTGTTTGCATAGAAGATAAGTAGTTTGAGCAGGAGAATCAGTAACCAATCCTTATTTATCAAGCACTGTGCTAAATATTTTTATCCAAGTCTGTCTTAAACATAAATAACAAACATTTGGCTCTGCAGTACCAAGCACTTGGTTTTTCAAAGCAGACGTATGGCACTACCACCCACATTAATACAATGTGTGCAGTCTGCAGCTAATAGTTGTGTTATTAAGCTACTACCAGGGATATATCTATGAACTAGAGTTTTGTTGACTCAGGGTTACACTCTGTACTCTGGTTCAAACTTACCCTTTACTGACGTGTGTATAGAAGGTCCTAGATATGAAAACACTGAGCCTAGGAGTCATAAGGAACTGAAGCAGAAGATAAGTGGAAAACCTCGAAGACATTTCTTGGATAATATATGAACTCATCCACCCCTTAACGACACACACGTCACACACACACACACACGCACACACACACACGCACACACACACACACACACACACACACACACACACACACACACACACACACACACACACAGTATATGCTCATGAATTCACACACACACAAAACACACACACACACACACACACAAAACAAACATACTGTGCACACCTGGCTTCTACCAGTTCCATCTGATCCCCGTTGGTGTATTCTGACCTGCTATGGAGCGTGTGTTTGCTTCTCTAGCCAGGGAGTTGCCCCAGATGGTCAGAACCTGCTCACCATAGTTACTGGGCACTCCACATTGAAACGCCCACAAACATTTGCCTCTCGAGATGGAGGCATCTGTTGTGTCTAGCTCATTTACAGTATGTTTATATCTCAGATGTGCTTTTCCTGCAGCGACAAATTCTACACACAGGAATTGTTTGCATAGTTATTTGATTTAAGCGTAATATATTTCCCGGGTTAGAGATTGAACTATTTAGAAGTTGTTTGAGTAGACACAGTAGGCTTTGCAAATGGTAGAGTGGTTTGGGATTATGGTCAAAAGCTGTGTTGTGTGTGTGAGTTGTTTTCTTAGCCAGTGGGAGAAGTTGGTGCATGAAAGCAAGTGAATTCAATTTCTTCTCTCTTTCTCTCTCTCTCTCTCTCTCTGCCTCTCTCTCTCTCGCTTTCTCTATTTCTCTCTCTCTATCGCTCTCTCTCTCTCTCTCTCTCTCTATCTCTATCTCTCTCTCTCTGTGTCTCAGAGAGATGGTATCAAACACTCGGCCCCCAATGATCACTTTCTCAAATTAACTTCCACTTGTCTGTCAGAATTCAAAACACTTCAGGCCTTCAGTGTGTGTGTGTGTGTGTGTGTGTGTGTGTGTGTGTGTGTGTGTGTGTGCTCGTGCGTGTGTGTGTGTGTGTGCTCGTGCGTGTGCGCGTGTGCATGTGAGCGTGTGTGTGTGCTCGTGCCTGCGTGTGTGTGCGCGTGTGCGCGTGCGTGTGTGTGCTCATGCGTGTGTGTGTGTGTGTGTGTGTGTGTGTGCGTGTGTGTGCCCAGCCTGACCAGTATTAATGCAGGGAAGCTGTCTCGTGGTGACCTGGGGGACTGTTTCATCCCCTGCACCCCCAACGGCTGCATGGAGCTCATTAGTCAGACAGGTGCTGTATCCAGTAGCAACATAAACACTGGGATATTTTGTAATATTGTTGTATTATTGTGTTCATTTTTACATTGTACCTTGTTTGTTTATTTTTTCTCTATTGTCAAAGCACTTTGAATTGCTTTTGTGTACGAAAGGTGCTATACTGTATATAAAAGTTGATTTGATTTGATATTTACCCAGAGTGCAACATTTTCATTATGTTCCCATATAGCTGCATTATAGGTTATATTATGAAAATGTACAGTATTTATTGTTCAATTCAGAGCTGAAACGGAATGGTATGTTGCAATAATGTGCTGGACATACGAAAGGTCAAGTGACAGAATAATGTGATAGTCAGGTGACCCACTTTGTTTGTTCTGTGTGTAGGCGTGTCCGTGGCGGGTAAGAACGCCGTGGTGATTGGCCGCAGTAAGATCGTGGGCGCTCCCATGCATGACCTGCTTCTGTGGAGCCATGCAACCGTGACCACCTGTCACTCGAAAACACGCGACCTCGCTTCCCAGGTACTGTAATTCCCAGGTACTGTAATTCCCAGGTACTGTAATTCCCAGGTGCTGTAATTCCCAGGTACTGTAATTCCCGTCCAATCCACTGTTCTGACTTAGTTTTTTTCACCTTTGCGACAGCGCAGGGCGAGAGGTTGTTTTCGGGTGGCGCTTGTTGGTTGGTTAGTTTGTTCTTTAGCAGGATTACGCTAAAACTACCACACCGATTCTCATGAAACTCGATAGAGGGGTGTAGCAGGGGCCAACTTAGAACCCGTTACATTTCGGAGTGGATCCGAATCACGGGGCGGGTCCACGAGTCACCCAAACATGACCAGCCTGTCACCTGCGTTCGTTTTTTGACTTGCCTCAGGAGCGAAATATTGAAGCGGTCATATCTCAAACCATCTGGACATGGGAAGGTCATAAAGACACAGGGTTTGGACTGGCTTAAAGCTCTCCACCTGATGAATGCAGGAATACCAAACACATGCGTGCACAGAGCCACGGAATGCATTCATGGCCAGAGGTCTGTGCTTTCCACGCACCATTTCTAGTTTCTTAATGTTATCTCTGCTCAAACCAAATAATCTACTCTGTATACGGGTTGATTGAGCATGACATGTCTGTCTCTCTCTCTCTCTCTCTCACTCTCTCTCTCTAAGTATCTCTCAAACCAAAACATATGAAGCAAGAAATGGTGCACTCTTCTCCTCATCCAGACTACTCTGCAAATTCTCAAGTGTCTTTGAAAAAGCTGCCATGCTGCTCAACCATACAATTTCATGAAAACAAGTGTTCTGATTTTGTGTCGTACTTTGCCAATAATTCTAGGCTATCTGTAAGGGACAGCTCTTTGGCTGTGAAATTATGGTACATTATACTGTATCAAAAGAGGAAGAAATGTCAGATTCGGTGCAAATGCTTTGACAAATTTCTTAATTTTTCATTTTTCATTTTTCATTTTTCATTTTTCATTTTTCATTTTTCATTTTTCATTTTTCATTTTTCATTTTTCATTTTTCATTTTCCCCCTCAGGTGGGCCGAGCGGACATCTTGGTGGTGGGGGCGGGGAGGGCAGAGATGGTGAGGGGGGAGTGGGTGAAGGACGGAGCTGTGGTCATCGACTGTGGCATCAACCACATCCCAGGTGTGTCGCCTGGCTGTAGTCTGCACTCCGCACTCACAACCCCTACTGCCTTGCTCAAGTGGACTAGCCTGAGAGCAGATGCCATTATATGGCATAAATGCATATTTCTTTGCATATTAAATGCATTATAAGGCATGAATGCATATTTCTTTGCATATTAAATGCATTTTACGGCATAAATGCATATTTCTATCAACCCTTCCCATGTGATTCACTCTAGCATGACTAATTCTGAGATGTTGGTTGTGTTCTCTTCAACCATCAAATGTGTTTAGATCAGCGAATACTTTAAATGCCCGAAGACAAGAATGGCTGCGTTCAGAAAACCATGTGAAGAATAACGTTATGATCTCTGATCTTGACCTTTTGACCCCCGCAGATGAGAGCAAGCCCAGCGGTAAGCGCGTGGTGGGGGACGTGCATTACCCCTCTGCCAAGGAGAAGGCAGGGTTCATCACCCCTGTCCCGGGCGGAGTGGGACCCATGACTGTTGCCATGCTTATGGAGGTAGGGGGACCATAGTTGGTTGAGCATGTGTTGTCGTCAGTATGACATGTTATTTTTTAATTTAATTTTTATTTATTTTATAAAAAATAAATAAAAATAATAATGGTTATGACTGAGTCAACTAATAGGAATCAATCAAATTCTTCTTTGAATGTATCTTTGCTTGTTAGTGAGGCAAAACTATGTTTTTATGATGTTCTCCTAGTACGCCTAGAGTAATACTAGCAGATTGCTTTCATTCATTAATTTCATTGCGTTTGTGTACTAAGCTGTTCTTTCCCCCACAAAGGATTTTCTCATAATGAATTTGGCTTTGAAATTGTTCAAAGCTAATCTTTTTGAGCCTTAAGGGCCAATTTGTCTCTCTGACATTTAACTGAATTTAATTTTGTGTCTCGGATATAGATGCTAAATTAATAATGAATAATATATGCAGTAGGCTTTGTTATGTATAATATTGACAGTCCTCCTGGCTATACTCTGGGCATGACTACACAATCATTATTTTTTATTGCGAACAAACACTCCTGGTAGTTTATCGGTATCAGTTCCATTAAATGTTATTTGTTAGCTTGGGTTCAAAAGCAAATCGCATTAGTCTTGTATCTCTTCATTCAGATGTAAATTTTTATTTTATTTTTTATTTAACCATTGTTTAACCAGGTTTGTCCCATTGAGATCAAATATCTCTTTTGCCAGGGAGACCTAGACAGGCAGCACATCCAGTTCCATAGACACAAATACACAACATGCAGATTAAAGAAAGTAGAATTGACAATCAAGTAAATCAGTTAAAACATTTGCACTCATGTAAATGAGCCTGTAGGAGGATTTCGGTCGTCATCTGTCAGTCACTTTGTGCATCCATGTTAGAACACAGTCCAGAGTGCCAAGCGCTTCCTCCAGACCTACCAGCCAGGGAAGTGGAACATTTCCTTCTCCAAGTTGAAACCCCAGAAACCTCAGCCAAGGTACAGCAATGTCCTCTATATACATGCATACATAAAATACATACAGTACATGTGTACTTTAGTAAATGTCTTTCTTATCCCAATTTACATTTTTTTACCAGACATAGTGTATTTTTGTGTATTTAAAGGTGTAAAAAAAACAGGCAGTGTTCCACATGAGTCATAATCAATGACTTTGTCAATATGAACCTTGTCAGTGACCCTGCCATCTCACGCTCCTGCACGCCAAAGCCGATTGGCAGGCTGGCCAGAGAGGTCGGCCTTTTCTCAGAGGAGGTGGAGCCCTACGGGATGAGCAGAGCCAAAGTTCGTCTGGAGGTCATGAAGCGCCTGAACACACAGCCTGATGGGAAATACGTGGTGGTTACAGGGTAATGTCTCGCTGATACCAACAACACACTCATACTATGAATACTAATGGCCTATTATTATTATATGTTATAAAAGCTCATTAGATCAGTTTGGATTATTCAACATACAAGGCCGTGTTGCATTAGATGCCATTGTGTTGAAAATTCTGCCGATCCATCTCCCCTACTGTAGGTCCCGATCCAAAGGGTCTTAAAACTGTTGTATCTTCTATCAGTGACCTTTACATCTCTGACCATTTCTGTATTTTCTTTACAGTGTTGCTACCCAAAGCTGAAATTTGCACTCAACGCTTTGTTAAGAAGCACTATCTTAACTCTGTGGCAGCTGATCGTTTTAAAAGAATAATGAATGCAAATAGTGCAACGATCCCTGAAGTGCGGCCTTCTCATGATAGTGATTTAGTAACCGTCTTTAATGATAAACTGGGTGCAGCTCTTGACTCTGTAGCACTGATGAAACTGAAAAAGGTTTGCCAGAGGACCTGAGAATGTCTGTGACCGTGGTAACTTTTAAGCAAGATCTTAAAACATACCTTTTTCAACATTGTTTTTACCACGTAGCTTTACCTGTTTTAATATCTTAGTGTTCTTGATTTGAATTCTCTGTTTTTATAGTTTTGATTCTATTCCACACTGTCTTTTAATTTTTAATTATTTTACTTTGATTGTTTCTTTTAAATCTGTTCTCACAGTGTTTGTATGATTTATGTTTTTATCCGTCTCTTTTTATGGAAGCACTATGTGCACATTGATTTGTATGAATGGTGCTTTATAAATAAAATGACATTGACATTTACATAGATGATGCCAAATGCAAAGGTCACAGGAATTGAAAGCGCCTCTGTGGGATATTCAAGTTGGATTTATATAGCGCCCTTCATGATACCCAGAGCGCTTTACAGAGTCCAGTATTCATTCAGACACAGTCATACCGGTGGTGGTAAGCTACATCTGTAGCCACAGCTGCCCTGGGGCAGACTGACAGAAGGGTGGCTGCCAATCAGCGCCCACGGCCCCTCCGACCACCACCAACATTCATTCACATTCATACGTTGCATGTCTTTATGATGGTGGGGGAAGCCGGAGTACCCGGAGGGATATTGACTAGCTTTAGAGCGGGCACTTGAATGTATGGGCACACCTCTGCTGCCAGATAGCAACATAAGGTACAGTATATCTTATCTTATCTCTCTTAATTGATGACCTCCTCTTGAAGGGTCACACCGACGGGGGAGGGGAAGACCACCACCACCCTGGGACTGGCGCAGGCGTTGGGGGCCCACCTGAACACCAACTCATTCGCCTGCATCCGCCAACCCACCCACGCTTTCAAATTTGGCGTCACAGGTGGGTGTAAAAAGATGAAGTGGCAATGCTTCATTTGGAGGATCCTGTATACAGTAGATGATCCATGCTGGAGAGTAACTCTCCTCTAATGTTAACTAGATTGTGCACATGGACAAAGCTTTATTTGTATAGCGCATTTCATACCCAGAGGCAACACAATGCGCTTTACAGAGAACAAGGGAGGTGGGCATACGACCCACCTCTACATATTCCAGAGGGAAGCAAAAAAAAACAGTAATCACCCGGGGGCCAGATAAGTGAGCTGTAAAAATTCTTCCCTGACCCCTCTCAACAAGGCGATCGAGCAAGCTCCTGGAGTATGTTTGATGGATATTTTGATATCAAGATTGCAAGAAAGGCGGACTGTAGCAGTTGGATGTGAAGGACTTTTGCAAGTGTGAAAGACTCTTCCCTGAGACCTCGCTACAAATTGGATTACCTACCGAACTGTCTCAGTTGTCCATTATTGTTTATAGCTAACTTGAATTAATTTGGTGGACCATCAGGACCCAGAAATTCTATTAGCAAGAATCAGGTTACAGAAATCATGCGTTCCATTGCAGTCTCATTGTACACATAGTCTCAGTTGTCCATTATTGTTTATTGTTTATATTGTTTATAACAACGTCAGACTCGGGTAGTGTCGCCTTTCTATGTCTTTTTCTCAACCTTTCTATGTCTTTTTCTCAACCTTTCTATGTCTTTTTCTCAACCTTTCTATGTCTTTTTCTCAACCTTTCTATGTCTTTTTCTCAACCTTTCTATGTCTTTTTCTCAACCTTTCTATGTCTTTTCTCAGGCGGTGTTGTCGGTGGAGGTTATTCACAAGTTGTTCCCATGGAAGAGGTGAAGCACTTCCTCAACTTCACCATTTACACCGTGCTTCCTCTATGTTTGGGGGTACATTCGAGAGTGTCTTTCATGTCTGCTAAACCTTGGGGGTACATTCGAGAGTGTAGTCTTTCATATCTGCTAAACCTCTTTGTCCACAATGAGTCCAGGTCAGTTTCCACCTCACCAACGACACCCAGGCAGTCCTAGCAGCCAGTCAGCTGGTGAT
>NC_140239.1:30787718-30795218 GCF_949987555.1 Borostomias antarcticus | reverse complement strand
ACACCTGCAGGCGGAAACGCGCCTCTTCACGGGCGCTCGTTAAGAACTGGTGGCAGGGTTATTTCTGCATCTGCTATTAATTCATTTAGCAGACACTTGAGTCGTGAGAGGCTGGTTAATCAGCAGACAGCGAGTACAAGCACTCCAGGAGAGGCTCGGCAGAATCAATGCTTTGCTTTAATCAAAGTCATTTGGAAAGCTAATTGTCAATAAGCCAGGCGGTGGAATAAATAGATAATTCACTGTTTATATAGTAATTTAAGTCCAAGTGTGCCAAACTCTTGATATCGGGCTGTGATAAGAGAGAAGAGTGAGAGAGAAAGTTCTTATTTCTAGTCATTAGGAAAATTATGTGATTTCTCACGCTTACTACTGTTTATGAATTATCATGACTCCAATCAAATATGATAATCTGTGGTAAATTTGCCAGCAAGGTTTATTGGATTGGACTGAGAAAGAGGGAGAGAGAGAGAGAGAGAGAGAGAGAGAGGGAGAGAGAGAGAGAGAGAGAGAGAGAGGGAGAGAGAGAGAGAGGGAGAGAGAGAGAGGGAGAGAGAGAGAGAGAGTGGGGATGTGTGCGCGCATCATTATGGGCGTGCGAGGCAGACCAAGAGAAAGAAGATCATAAGACATGATAACACAGAGTAACGGCAAAACAAACTGTACCAAATAAATGTGCAGCGAGTGACAGAACAGCTGCTAGCCCAGTAAACCAGCTCTCTACAACCATCTCTCTCCTCCTCCTCCCCCTCTCTCCTCCTCCTTCTCCTCCTCTCTCCTCCTCCTTCTCCTCTCTCCTCCTCCTTCCCCTCTCTCCTCCTCCTCTCTCCTCCTTCCTCTCTCTCCTCTTCCTTCTCCTCTCTCCTCCTCCTTCTCCTCTCTCCTCCTCCTTCCTCTCTCTCCTCCTTCCCCTCTCTCCTCCTCCTTCCTCTCTCTCCTCCTTCTTCCTCTCTCTCCTCCTTCCCCTCTCTCCTCCTCCTTCCCCTCTCCTCCTCCTTCCTCTCTCCTCCTCCTCCTCTCTCCTCCTCCTCTCTCCTCCTCCTCCCCCTCTCTCCTCCTCCTACCCCTCTCTCCTCCTCCTTCTCCTCTCTCCTCCTCCTACCCTCTCTCCTCATCCCCCTCTCTCCTCCTCCTACCCCTCTCTCCTTCTCGTCAGGTCATGCTCCAGGTGAGAGAGCGGACATTTTATGAACTGAGAATAGTCAGTGAAAAACATCAACGCTTTAAGATGGCCAAGATGGCTGCCTTTGTAGTGTGTGCTGTATATTGAGTGTCCTACACCTCTGGCTGCAGGGTCTGGCGTCGTTAGAGAGTGGGTGCAGTCACCTGAGGAGACAGGTGGCGAACGCCAAGGCCTTCGGCCTGCCTGTGGTGGTGGCGGTCAATGCTTTTAGGTAAATGTATTAAATTATTCATGTTATTATATTATCTGGCTTTACGTTGACAGAATAATTCCTATATGATTCTATGATATTCAAAGCAGTGTGATTGCTCTTCTTGGATAGTCAGAGCAGTTTCACTTGCCATTTCCGATAACATGTTGTGATTGTAAAATTCCCAAATGTGTGTGTGTGTGTGACAGGAATAGTTGTCAATATACAGTTGTAAAATCTAGATGGTCTACAGTAGATGAGTGGAAATGTTTGACCCTTTTATCATTTGTGTTTCATGCAACACATTTGTCTGAAAAATCAAGTGAACAAGTCTGTTTGTCGTGTGATAAACAGCACAGACACGGATGAGGAGCTGGAGCTGGTGTGTGCGCAGGCTAAACTAGCGGGCGCTCTGGAGGCGGTGCCGTGCTCACACTGGGCTGCAGGGGGCGCTGGAGCGCTCGCGCTGGGAGAGGCCGTTCAGAGGGCAGCGGAAAGTCCCCGGCAACTCAACTTCCTGTACAACCTGGAGGTACGTGAACATTAGACCCGTTTGAAAACTTGAATTTTAATTAGGGATACTTTCTTGCTTCCTTCCCTAACCTGATCTCAAGCTCACATGCTGTTAACCATCTGGCACGACGGGTTATTCCCGCCTACTTCCTGTGAGAAACGTCCAATCTGAGAGGACTTGATCAGTATGAGTTTTATAGACCTCATCATGTTAGATCAAAAGATTACCTCCAGGAAGGAAGAATGCATTCAATGGCCGCTTTTTTTGGTACTTCCTCCCAGTGGGGATTGAGAGACTGAGAGAAAAGGGAACCTTTGTGCTCACGTTGGCCCCCTGAGGTGTTCTGTTCTCTGTTCTGTAGCTCAGGAGGTAGAGCGGGTCGTCCAATGATCGTAGGGTCGGCGGTTCGAATCCCGCCTCCTCCTGTCCACATGTCGAAGTGTCCTTGGGCACAGACACTGAACCACTCATTGCTCCCAGTGAGCAGGCGAGCACCTTGCAGCTGCCGTGAATGTGTGAATGAGAGGCCAGTGTAAAGTGCTTTAGATAAAAGTGTTATATAAGTGCAGTCCATTTACCATGTACTCTTCTCTTCACACATATCAATGTCAAGGACCGGTGTTCAGTGAGAAATATGGTTGTAATTCTCTATAGGCTGCTCAACACCTTCTGGGTGTGCAACATTATTGCAGCCTTTGAGCCAGTTACTAAATAGAGAATACTGTGGTTTTATTCGTACAAGAAATGTTCAAGAAACTAGACAATTCCATTTCTATGAAATAGAAATAATAGAAAATCAGCAACATATTATTCTAAAAACACCTATCATAACATACTATCAGTTAGAATAGAATATTATAATTTTCATCTCCCCCTCAACACCTACAGAATGGTATGGTCTATGGAATCTAATTAGCACCCCCAGTTTAGACTGACTTCTTCTAGTCTCAGGCTGTAATGAACTCATTAAATATACAGCCTACAGTCTGCTCCTCGTCTGCTGTGTGTTTCTGCCAGCGCTCAGCGATGGGTGTCACAGCTGTCAGACGATTGTTCACACTGTATAAATAACATTATCTTTGCTTTGATCACTTAACTGGTGACATGGAGATGATGTGCTGATATTAAACTCTTAACTGCTCGATTGATTACCGTAAGTTTTGGACTAGATTGATTACCGTAAGTTTTGGACTAGATGTCGGTGTACATACTTTTTGCTATCTCATGGTGACTGTAAAAAGTGAAGCTAAATCAATTGAAATTGAAAATCTTTATTTGTCCCCGTGGGGAAATTCAGGACTCTAAAGTTAACTAATCTATTTAGGATTAGTCACTTGTTTTAGAGAGAAGATGCACTTGTGAGTTCTGGCGAGTAGTAGTACATTGACGTTTCCTACGTTAAATGCAATTATTGTTAGTCTCTTTGGACAAAAGCGTCTGCTAAATGACTAATGTAATGAAATGTAATGTAATAAAATGTATCCATTTAGCATTCTTGGTGCATAAATATAGTACAGTAATTCAACCCTGTTGACCTCTATGATAACATTGTTGACCTTAAAGGTGCCTATTGTGGACAAGATGAGAGTAATCGCCCGGACCATGTATGGAGCTGATGACGTGGAGCTCCTCCCAGAGGCTCAAAAGAAGGCGGAGCTCTACACAAAACAAGTGAGTCACAAACGAGGCGTTCACACAGCCTTTTGGGCTGTACTGTACAAGGGCCATGGTGGAATACTGCAAAAATACACCCTCTGCTTGACAAATATGCCCCTTAGCCATGATCGTGATAGATCGCCTTGTTGAGAGGGGTCAGGGAAGAATTTTTACAGCTCACTTATCTGGCCCCCGGGTGATTACTGTTTTTTTGCTTCCCTCTGGAATATGTAGGAGTGGGTCGTATGCCCACCTCCCTTGTTCTCTGTAAAGCGCATTGTGTTGCCTCTGGGTATGAAATGCGCTATACAAATAAAGCTTTGATTGATTGATTGATTGATTGATTGATTGATTGATTGATTGATTGATTGATTGATTAATTGAGGTGTTGTTTACCAACTTCAATGCACTTTTTGTAAGTTGCTCTGGTTAAGGACATGTTACAACTTTAGTTAGTATCTCTGATCTAGCATGTTTTTATGGATGGAAGTGGATGCTCCTCGACACGATTGGTCAGCCCAGTCATGTCCAAGCAGGGATTTCGCAAAGGAGGAATATTTCCTTCTACTAAGGCGACTATGAAATGTTTAACGACGCTATCGCCATCTTTTCCCCAGGGCTTAGCCAACCTACCCATCTGCATGGCAGAGACCCACCTGTCCCTCTCCCGTGACCCAGAGAAGAACGGGCCGTCCGCTGGCTTCACTCTGCCCATCAGAGACCTCCGCGTCAGCGTGGGCGCCGGCTACCTCCTCCCCCTAGTGGGCACGGTGAGTACTGCTCATGGAAACCCATGTCTGCCGATACATCAGAATCAAAACCAGATCAGAATTTATCGCCATGTGCACATGGATACGTAGGAATGACATCCATAGGAACACATAGGTGGCTTACTGTTTTTGGTCGAGTGTTGTCAAGGTAAACAGGATATGACATAGTGTTCAAAGGGACAGTGGGGTCCTGCAAGCGTGACCCCAGGGTATGATTAAGGAGATGGGGTCGTTTTCTCTAGCTAGGGGTCCTTCCTACACCCTGAATGGGGTGAGGATGAAGTGGAGCGATCAGTAGATCCACTATAAGCAGTGATTCAAGTAATGATTCAATGATTAACGCCTCTTCAGGGAAATCATGAGTGGATTTTGAGGAGATCTATTTGGTGTGATCTCACAGCAGCGTCTCTCAAGCAGGATCCAGAGTCTTCAACAGCCATGTTAAAGTCACAGTGCTGATGCTCCATGGTTCTGTCATCAGTGTTGTGAAAAGAGACGTTTGTTAGTGCTTGGGAAAAAAAGACTAGGAGTTAAAGAAGAAGAATTTACTGATGATGGTTTAGTGGAAAAATGCTTTTGAATAATACCCGTTTATTTTATTTTATTTTATTTTATTTTATTTTATTTTATTTTATTTTATTTTATTTTATTTTATTTTATTTTATTTTATTTTATTTTATTTTATTTTATTTTATTTTATTTTATTTTAGTCTAGTTTAGTCTAGTTTAGTCTAGTTTAGTTTAGTTTAGTTTAGTTTAGTTTAGTTTAGTTAGATCAGAACAGTGCATACTGATGAACATGTAAAAACATGTAAATATGTCAGATTGATCTGATCCAGATTGCAGCCCAGAGGCTAGTTTCCATCTGGAGTCCATTAGGCAGGTTGATGTTACAAAACAAAGTTTGTTTGGCAAATGCTGTTTCAGAGATCGATTATTCACTCAGGCGACAGATTTGAAACATATCTCTCTAAAGGCCTACATTTTGTGGTAACTTTTTTTTTTAAAGATGCTTCTCACAATGCTTTAAAGCTGCCTGGTGAAAGAGTCAGTACTGCACGGCCATGGCGCCAGTCCGTTAGACGACTCCAGACCAACGTCTCCTGGAGCTCCCCTGATGCAACTTCCCGTACGGATGAAGCAACATGGCAATAAAATAATAGTGGCCGAATTCACAAATGACCACAAGGCTCAAAAGACATTTCTACCGAGGGGAAAAATGAAGGCCTTGATTCTCGACTCAAGGCCGCCGCCCACGTGGCTGTTGACCAGGCTGAGACGCCGTGGCTCGAAATTAACCACAGACTGTGAGGATATTTATAGTTGCTCAGGGCTCTGGATGTACAGTGAATTTGTTGAGGGTGGGGCGGGGGGGGTGGGGTGGGGGGGGTGGACTCAGTGAGTCTCAGGTCATGCTCTGTCACCCTGTCCATCTGTTTGTGGATAATGAGAGTTGGCGTGGAGAATGAGAGTGGTTGATTGTGTGTGTGTGTGTGTGTGTGTGTGTGTGTGTGTGTGTGTGTGTGTGTGTGTGTGTGTGTGTGCGTGTGTGTGTGTGTGTGTGTGTGTGTGAGTGTGTGTGTGTGTGTGTGTGTGTGTGTGTGTGTGTGTGTGAGTGTGTGTGTGTTTTTGTGTGCGTGTGTGTGTGTGTGTGTGTGAGTCCTCCACTACACCCCCCCACCACCACCACTATCAGTGAGATAGTGCTTCTGTTGTTTCTTCATCATGTTTTTATTTGTTCATTTCCTGTGTGATGACTCCTCATGCCATCCTTCCCGTTTACCGTTCATCCCAGCAGCCGACCCCAGAGATAAAACAAACAGATTTTACCGCAGGGCAGTCAGATGCATTCTGGGTAGTGTTGTTTACCTTCTCCCTTTATCCCCTCCTCTCCGCCCGACACGCAGTCCCGCCAAAACACGCCGCCCGAAGCGTCAACCTTCTCCTGTTTCTATGACAACGACCTTGGCACGGAAATCAAATAAGCTCCGTCGGTCCCAGGTGAGTCCGGGGAGGGGGGGGGGGGCGGTGCTAAACGACATCACAAGCAAACTCTGACCTTAGCTTCGCTTAATTGATGTTGAGCGAAAAAAAAAAATTACGCGTAGTTCCGATGAAAGATAGTACACCTCATCCGCTGTGAGTTATTACAGGTCGCACATAATGGTGGTGAGTCAAGCTCTTAACATGATTACGGCGCTGTCGACCATATGGCCGCTGTCAGGATAAACAGGGGCGCAGGCGTCAGAGGCGGCTCAGCTTCGTGGGCTAGGTGGAAATGAATGGCTCCCGTCTCCAAAAAACAGATTTTTAATTAGAATTTTATGGCTCACTGTATTGGTTCCGTTTGTCCATTATAACTCTCTCTCTCTCTCTCTCTCTCTCTCTCTCTTTCTCCCCTCCTACTCCACCTTCTCCCTCTTTCAACTCCAAATCATGTTTAAAATGCTGCATTTCTCTCCCATGCATTCTCCACCTTTATTTCATCCTCGGCCCAATCCCTTCTTCTCCTCTTCCCTCTACCCCCCCCCCCCCCCTCCCCCTCTTCTCCTCTTCCCTCTACCCCCCCCCCCTCCCTTCTTCTCCTCTTCCCTCTACCCCCCCCCCCCATCCCCCTCTTCTCCTCTTCCCTCTACCCCCCCCCCCTCCCTTCTTCTCCTCTTCCCTCTACCCCCCCCCCCCATCCCCCTCTTCTCATGTCCACCTTCAGGATATCAGAGGGACCAAACTGATCCTACGATCTCCGGAAGAGTTGAGGGATTCCATCCCCCACAGCAGCTGTACCAGTCTGTCCTCTGGTCTACTGGACCAGTCCCTGTCCTCTGGTCTTCTGTCCCTGTCCCCTGGTCTTCTGGACCAGTCCCTGTCCTCTGGTCTTCTGTCCCTGTCCCCTGGTCTTCTGGACCAGTCCCTGTCCCCTGGTCTACTGGACCAGTCCCTGTCCTCTGGTCTTCTGGACCAGTCTGTCCTCTGGTCTTCTGGACCAGTCCCTGTCCTCTGGTCTTCTGGACCAGTCTGTCCTCTGGTCTTCTGGACCAGTCCCTGTCCCCTGGTCTTCTGTCCCAGTCCCTGTCCCCTGGTCTTCTGTCCCAGTCCCTCTCCCCTGGTCTACTGGACCAGTCCCTGTCCTCTGGTCTTCTGGACCAGTCTGTCCTCTGGTCTTCTGGACCAGTCCCTGTCCTCTGGT